>NC_134827.1:103255267-103319932 GCF_004210375.1 Tachypleus tridentatus
AGTCATCCTGTTGAGTTTAATGATGACTTGCTGCTGACTGTACTTGATGAAGATTGTGCTGTAACAGTTGAAGAACTAGAAGCTTAATTCAACCCAATCAACAGTTACTTGTCATCTGCAACAGCTTGGAAAGGTGTCAACACTTGGAAAATGTGTCCCGTATGATTTGACAGAAGCCAACCTTAGAGCAAGAGTGGACATTTGTACTTCTCTGCACTCTCGTGAACGTAAGTCAACTGTTTTGGACAGGTTACTGACTGGAGATGAAAAATGGATATATTAAAAAATATTAAGCGCCGCAGACAATGGCTCAGTGCAGGTAAATTAGCTAAAGCACAGCTTAAAATGGACCTCCACCTTAGGAAAGTCTTGTTAAGTGTTTGGTGGGATATTGTTGGTGTGATCCACTTTGAGTTGCTGCCACTCAATGTAATGATTACATCAGACTTCTGTTGTCAACAGTTAGTGCACTTGAATGTTGCACTGAAAGAAAAGAGGCCTGCTTTGATCAATTGTAAAGGTGTTGTGTTACACCAGGACAATGCACGGTCCCATACAGCAAGGACCACATCTGTAAAGATTGAAGAGCTAGACTGGCAAAAACTTCCACATCCTTCTTATTCTCCAGACCTTGTCCCATCTGATTATCATCTGTTCCGAAGTTTGCAGAACTATCTTGATGGAAAAGAACTTGGAACAGATGAAGACGTCAAAACTACCCTCTCTACATTCTTTTCCTCCAAATCCCAAGAATTTTATAGAAGTGACATTCAAAAGTTCGTGAATCGTTGGCAGGAAGTAATTAATAATAATGGAACATACATTATTGATTAAATAACATTAAAAGTGTTTGAAATCCTCTCTCTTTTTCAGAACATAAATTGTACATTACTTAAGGAATGACCTGATATATAAATAAACCATTCTCAGTAATCTCTGTTAATATCCAACATTGACTTCCGACCAAAAGAAACTGTAAACTTAGAATAGAACTTAACCTGGCCATCAACAAACATTTCTTACAGTTCCAGTTATAAAAACTATAATCCTTTGTTTTATTAGCTATTACCCTTGTTGTTAACGGTATTTTGGACCGTAATTTCAATAATATTGTACAAAACTCGAACAAGTTGCATTAATCTCATGATGTGGGTGTGTTTCTATTCAAATGCCATTCAAGCTAAAGTGGCTCTTGGAAGTTTTCTTATCGTAATATTCAGAACGATGACCAATCAAATCGCTCTAGAATCTTTCAGTTACACATTTAACAGTTCTTTTCTACGCTCAGATTTTATCGCCAGAGGGTAAAACATTTGTTATTTGTTCACTTGAAGCTGATTTGAAAGAAGAGTGGCGGTCTATTTCACCAAATATATAACATTAATAAGTTGCTAGTATCAGAAACAGCTATGTTTAATAGTTAATAAAAAGGTGAACCCATCTCATGCTAAAATGAATCAGCATCTTCCTTCTCAAAGTGTGAATTAATGTGAATAAATCTTAGATTTATGGAAAAAGGTAAATAAATGAATAAAGTAAAGGGTTAACAACATAAAACCAAAAGTTTTATTGGAATACAAACAGATTATCCTCGAGTTTTATTGAAAAAGCTGTTCGTTTTATGTCTGATTTGTTGTTTTAAAGATATATATATACTAATATATATTATGAACCCATAATATTAAGAAAACTCAAGCCATGGGCAGTTGCTCAATATATACAATATTAAATATGATTGTTTTTGTCACCTATGTATGGCGTTAAATAAGATTGAGTGATAACATGTTCGTACAATATTTTTCCGTTGCATCAGCTCAGACATTATTGGATGAACGCAATATATTCAATTAGGCCCAAATTAAGAGCATAGTTTTTACCATGTGTGGTAAATCATTTTTTGTTTTCCACCAGGATGTACAACACTGAGGATGAGTTAGTTTCAACTTCTTGTCAGTACAACACTGAGGATGAGTTAGTTTCAACTTCTTGTCAGTACAACACTGAGGATGAGTTAGTTTCAACTTCTTGTCAGTACAACACTGAGGATGAGTTAGTTTCAACTTCTTGTCAGTACAACACTGAGGATGAGTTAGTTTCAACTTCTTGTCAGTACAACACTGAGGATAAGTTAGTTTCAACTTCTTGTCAGTACAACACTGAGGATGAGTTAGTTTCAACTTCTTGTCAGTACAACACTGAGGATGAGTTAGTTTCAACTTCTTGTCAGTACAACACTGAGGATGAGTTAGTTTCAACTTCTTGTCAGTACAACACTGAGGAGATGAGTTAGTTTCAACTTCTTGTCAGTACAACACTGAGGATGAGTTAGTTTCAACTTCTTGTCAGTACAACACTGAGGATGAGTTAGTTTCAACTTCTTGTCAGTACAACACTGAGGATGAGTTAGTTTCAACTTCTTGTCAGTACAACACTGAGGATGAGTTAGTTTCAACTTCTTGTCAGTACAACACTGAGGATGAGTTAGTTTCAACTTCTTGTCAGTACAACATTGAGGATGAGTTAGTTTCAACTTCTTGTCAGTACAACACTGAGGATGAGTTAGTTTCAACTTCTTGTCAGTACAACATTGAGGATGAGTTAGTTTCAACTTCTTGTCAGTACAACACTGAGGATGAGTTAGTTTCAACTTCTTGTCACAGACTACACTAAAAATGATATGAAACATAATAATGTTCTTTGTCATATTTTTTACTTACTTTTGATTGATTTGGTTGGTTTTGAATTTCGCCCAAAACTACACGAGGGCTATCTGCAATCGCCGTCCCTAATTTAGCAATGTAAGACTAGAGAGAAGGCAGATAGTCATCACCAATTCTTGGGCTACTCTTTTTACCAACGAATAGTGGGATTGATCATAAGATTATAACTCCCCACGGCTATAAGGGCGAGCATGTTTGGTGTGACGGAGATTCGAACCCGCGACCCTCGGATCACGAGTCGAGTGTCTTAACCATCTGGCCATGCCGGATCTTTCCTTTTGCACTTCCCGAGTAACCGTTATGAAACATAATCATGCTCTTTGTCATATATTTTTACTTCCTTTTGCACTTCCTGAGGAACCGTTATGAAACATAATCATGCTCTTTGTCATATATTTTTACTTCCTTTTGCACTTCCTGAGGAACCGTTATAAAACATAATCATGCTCTTTGTCATATATTTTTACTTCCTTTTGCACTTCCTGAGGAACCGTTATGAAACATAATCATGCTCTTTGTCATATATTTTTACTTCCTTTTGCACTTCCTGAGGAACCGTTATAAAACATAACCATGCTCTTTGTCATATATTTTTACTTCCTTTTGCACTTCCTGAGGAACCGTTATGAAACATAATCATGTTCTTTGTCCTATTTTTTTACTTCCTTTTGCACTTCCTGAGGAACCGTTATGAAACATAATCATGTTCTTTGTCATATTTTTTTACTTCCTTTTGCACTTCCTGAGGAACCGTTATAATACATAATCATGCTCTTTGTCATATTTTTTTACTTCCTTTTGCACTTCCTGAGGAACCGTTATAATACATAATCATGCTCTTTGTCATATATTTTTACTTCCTTTTGCACTTCCTGAGGAACCGTTATGAAACATAATCATGCTCTTTGTCATATATTTTTACTTCCTTTTGCACTTCCTGAGGAACCGTTATGAAACATAATCATGCTCTTTGTCATATATTTTTACTTCCTTTTGCACTTCCTGAGGAACCGTTATAAAACATAATCATGCTCTTTGTCATATATTTTTACTTCCTTTTGCACTTCCTGAGGAACCGTTATGAAACATAATCATGTTCTTTGTCATATTTTTTTACTTCCTTTTGCACTTCCTGAGGAACCGTTATAATACATAATCATGCTCTTTGTCATATTTTTTTACTTCCTTTTGCACTTCCTGAGGAACCGTTATAATACATAATCATGCTCTTTGTCATATATTTTTACTTCCTTTTGCACTTCCTGAGGAACCGTTATAATACAATTTACTATTTCTCGTATATTTTACTTCCTTTTCTTTCTTTGTTTTGGACCTATTTCACGATGTTGTCAATGATATCGGTGAACGTTTAGAACCTCAAAAACTGTTAGGTATAAACTGCATTATTTTCCGTTAAAAACCGACAGAACCGAAGTCTTTATGCGTCAGTGTCTTAAGGTTTGCCAGAGCAAGTAATACTTACATTCGCACTTCATTAGAAATCCATCCAGAGTTCACCTTTATCAATCGCTTCGACTTACAGTGGCAGTAATAACATTAAGAAACAGGGCTTTAGAAAACAAAAAACCACTTCAATACAGTGCTGGCGTGAAAAGCTAACGTTTAGAAAGCAAACCATATATTCTACAGTCTCTTGATGGTAGTTTAGCTTCTGAACCCAATAACAAACTAATTCAATGGCTGATATTTAAGTTTATATAAAGTTCCAGCTAATGGCGATATAGCTAAATCTTAATTTCGCTACAGACGTACACAAATATAGTAAATACTCGGAGAGGAAGGCAGAGAAGCAGGTATATTGTAATTGGTGGCTGTTCTTAGGATAATATACATCATCATTTTGTTCATGTGTTTTGAATAGAGATACGAATTTGTATACAAGTTCCTTAGACGTCTGCAGATATTATGTGAAACTAATACGTAGCTCCTATCTGCGTGTTATAACTGGGCTATGATTTCTTTGTTTGCTGTTAACGCAAAGCTACACAATGGGCTCTCTGTGCTCTGCCCATCGTGAATATCGAAACCTCAAATCTACTGCTTGTCACGAGGTAGTACGAGCTAAGAACGTGTGTAATCTAATCATCTCAATGTTTAGAATCTAAAACAAATATTAACCTCTCCAACCAACATTACGCTAATCCGTTGTTTAAAATCTAAAACAAATATTAACCTCTCCAACCAACATTACGCTAATCTGTTGTTTAGAATCTAAAACAAATATTAACCTCTCCAACCAGCATCACAATAAAGCGCAAAATGTTTATTTCACTCACTATTTTTGAAACAACCGATGACTCAATATGTCAGAAAGAGTTTCAATAACTCAATATGTCAGAAAGAGTTTCAATAACTCAATATGTCAGAAAGAGTTTCAATAACTCAATATGTCAGAAAGAGTTCCAATGACTTATTATGTCAGAAAGAGTTCCAATGAGTCATTATTTCTGAAAGAATTCTAGTGAGTAGTAATTTCTGAAAGAGTTCTAATAAGTCTAATTACCTGATATTTGTAAAAGAGTCCTGATGACTTATTATTCCTAAAACAATCCAGATGAAGACAATTCGTTGTTTGTTTGTTATTAATCACAAAGCTACACAAAAGGCTATCTCTGTTCTGCTCAACAAAAACATATAGCTATGCCACTAAGAAGGATAAAGAAGATATATGAATAACAAGAAATATAGTATTCAGGTTGAAAACGTTCAAAACCGGCCTACCCACTATCCCCCTCTTTATAACACTGACTATAACGACTTCTGGAGCCTCGGCCCGGGTCGCGGGTTCGAATCTCCGTCGCACCAAACATGTTCGGCCTATCAGCCGTGGAGGCGTTATAATGTGACGGTCAATCCCACTATTCGTTGGTAAAAGAGTAGCCCAAGAGTCGGAGGTGGGTGGTGATGACTACCTGCCTTCCCTCTAGTCTTACACTGCTAAACTAAGGACGGCTAGCGCAGATAGCCCTCGTGTAGCTTTGAGCGAAATTAAAAAACAAATAAATCTAACACCTCCTAGAGAACAAAAAATTCGTTTTTCGTAACATCAGTTAAAACCTACTTATAAATTTCTATTTGTAACAAATTATATGGATCCAAGAAAAAGGAGATAATCTAAGGTAAAACTGTTATTTTATTTATTTATTTATATTTAAGAACAAAACTGCACAATGGGCTATCTGTGATGTGCCCTCCATGAGTATCGAAACTCGATGGTAAACTGTATAAGTCTTTTAGACTTAATTTTACGTCACTGAAGGGCTAAAACTTTTTTTTTGTTGTTTTTCCGAGTAAATCTATTTGTTTGTAGTTGTGCACAAGCTACACAATGAACTATATGGTCTCTGTCAATCACAGAGGAAGACATAACACCTTCGTCCACCTTCAAGAAAATGAAACATAACACATCTAAATTTAACAAATTATAGAATCACCTCTTCTGAGTTAATTGTACTTGGCCAATTCACATGCCTAATGTAAACCATTATTTAACAAAATACACTGAGTAACCACTTTATTAAGTACACCTGTTCTTTAACACAAATAGCCAAACAGCGAACCATGTGGCTGAAATTCAATACGTAAAACATGCAGACGTGGTCACGAGGTTCATCGTTGTTAGCCCAAACATTAGAATGAGGAAGATGTGTGATCCAAGCAATTTTGACCGTGGTATGATTGTTAGTGCCAGACGTGATGAATCCACCATCTCTGAAACTGCTGACCTCCTGAGATTTTCACGCACTACAGTCTCTAGAGCTCACAGAGAATAGTACGAAAACAAACCTAGTAAGTGGCAGTTCTGTGGGCGAAAACACCTTGTTAATGAGAGAAGACAGGAGAGTGGCCAGACTCGTTCAAGCTGACAGGAAGACCACAATTACTCAAATAACTACTCTTTACAACAGTGGTGTACAGAAGGGCATCTTTGAAAACACGTGTTGAACTTCGAAGCGAATGGGCTACAGCAGAAGTAGACCATGTCGGGTTCCACTCCTGTCAGCTAAGAACTGGAAGGTGAGACTACAGTGGACACGGGATCACCAAAACTGGACGATTGAAGATAGGAGAAACGTGGCCTGGTCTGACGAACCTCGATTTCTGCTGCGACATGCAGATGGTAGGGTCAGAATGTGGTGTGCAAATGAACATCATTTGATTACCACGGCGTACCTGCACATTGCTGCTGACAATGTGCAGTCTATCCGTTTTCCAATTGCCACTTCCAGCAGGATTATGCGCCATGGCACAAAGCACGCATCCTCTTAAGCTGGTTCCACTAACATGAGAGTGACTTCAGTGTACTCCAATGGCCTGCACAATCTCCAGAACTCAATCTAATAGAGAATTTCTGGGATGAGATGGAACGGAAGGTTCGCGATATCAATGTGTAGCCAACAAATCTGCAGGAATTGCATGACGTCATCGAGCCACAAAATCTCTGAGGAATGTTTCCAAGACCTTGTTGAAACAATGCCACAAAGAATTCAAACAGTCGTGAAGGTAAAAGGAGGCCCTATACGGTACTACGAGTAGATATTTAGTGGCCACTGAAAGTGTGTGTGTGTGTCTGCTTTTAACTGGCAAACCGTTGGACCCGTTGTTACCAAACAAACAGACATCTCTTAGATAGCTTCGTCTGTGGATTAGAAGATACGACAGCTAGAAAAATATTTCGATAACTTGAAGAATATTTTCTTCAATTAATTCGTCTTTAAATGATCTGTATTTGGGAGTCAATTACAACACCAAGATGTAATGAAATCTTATACAAAATACGAGAATAATTTTATCAATTTTTAGCGAATGTCTTAGATTGATACTCCGCGGGAAAATGCTTGTTTGTTTGTTTATAATTTTGCGCAAAGCTGCACTAGGGCTATCTGCGCTGGCCGTCCCTGATTTAGCAGTGAATAAATAGAGGGAAAAGAACTAGTTATTATCACAAAACGTCAACTCTTGGGCTTTTCTTTACATAAAGCTACACAATCGCTCCGCGGCTAAAAGGAAGAGCATGTTTTTTGGGGGTACGAAGATTCAAATCCGCGATTCTCAGTTTGTGAGTTAGGTGCCCTAACCACAAGCCATGCTCCGCGACACTCAGCTTGTGAGTTAGGTGCCCTAACCACAAGCCATGCTCCGCGACTCTCAGCTTGTGAGTTAGGTGCCCTAACCACAAACCACGCTCCGCGACACTCAGCTTGTGAGTTAGGTGCCCTAACCACAAGCCATGCTCCGCGACTCTCAGCTTGTGAGTTAGGTGCCCTAACCACAAGCCATGCTGGGCCTAGAAAAAAATGCTCTCGAAAGTCACAAATAAACGCATGGGTTTAATTATTATTATTATTACTACTTCTTATAAAATTATGAGGTAAGTAAGAAATGAGAAAACACAAATCTACTTCGTACAGCCAAGTTTGTGTAAATCAACTTTATAACATGCAAAGTAAAAGTAATCCTGCGGGCCTGTGGTTTACAAACCATAAGTAATTATGAATTTGTTAATGTTACAGCAGCTCCTTGACAAATAATTGATTATTCTCAGTTATTTGTTATAAAAGGTTTCAGTTTTAAGTAAAATCAAGCTCATTGGAAAAGAGAAAATGGCTAAAAAATTCTAATATGACGCAAGGGAATTATTATAGTTTCATCCAATTGAAAAAAGTTAAAGAGATTTTTGTTAGGAACTAGGTTTAGGCTAACAGTTCGAAATGTTACCACGCTGCGACAGGTGGGTAAAGATTTGTTAAAAATATAAATACTTAGTAACCTCTACTTTCGTTTCTTGAAACCAAATATGCCCCCTGGTGGCTTATTATTAAGTTTCGAATCTCATGCCGATAAAACGCAGGTTTCGATTTTCGCGATGGGCAGAGCACAGACAGCCAATTGCGTACCTTTGTGCATAACAATTGTTTCTTAAACTTTCCTAACAAATGGTTATGGATTCGTACTTTTTCGTCCGTCAAATTTCTCGTGAACTAAATGTAATATAAAAGGTTAACGAGTCCCATTACAGAGAGTAGGGGGTGATCTCCACATGCTTAAGTTTCACAATTCACATTAATATGAACTGAGGATATCATATTTAAATAATTTGGTTTGTCCCTTGTTTAGAGTTTCTTAATTGTCCGTTTCATTATTTGTTATTATTATTCGCAGCTTTGAAATAAACCAATCACTTGGTTAAATTAGACTTCTATAATTTGTTGCTGATACTCGCTTCTTTATCTTGGGACTTCTCAGTGGCTCAGGGCAACTCTGAAGGCGTATAACGCTTAAAACCGGCATTCGATACTCGTGGTGGATACAGAACAGTTAGCCTTTGTGTAGATTTTCGCTCAACGATAAACAAACAAAACCTTCGCTGTTTTTTTTACTCGTAAAGTTTCTAAGTTAACATTCAGTTATATCGTGGTAAATACAAAACAAAAATCTGTTGTTTTTAGTATTTTTTAAGTCGAATCTGATATCTCAAAAGCAACTACTAAAAAAAAAGTAAAATATAAATTCGATATGAGGAGCCCAAATAATTTTATTTTTATATATGTAATGCTACCTACCTCTTTACCACTCGATAACAGACGTCAAAAACAGAAGTTGAGATAAAGACGTAGCTCTCGGTGTTTGCTTTTCTAGGAAGAAAAAAACCGAAACAAAACAGCAACAGTTTCTTTCTTCTTGGAGTTTTCCTACAAAACACTGGTGTTTTAAGGAGCAGTTTAGCCTTTTAACCGTTTGTATAAAACACTGAGAGTCTGCGCACGAGATGATGTCATCCATACGTCAAAAGCGTGCCAACCACTCCCGTGCAAAGTTCCAAATAACATCCAATCAAAGTATTTGTAAGTATTCTTTACGATGAAGCCATCTGGTAAATCAGAGAATGAGCCATCTGCGCCTTTTTCTTCTGTTTCTTTAAAAAAAACAAAAAACACTACATCTTTCGAAATGATAACTGTAATTTTATTATTTTCTATACTTTAATTATTATTGTAGTCTCTCATTAATAATAAGTGTTTAAACAGATGAAATGAGCCTTAACCCGCAGTGACGTTTCTTTTATTTTAAAACAAGCGCACGTGACAAACAGATACAATACTTTTAATATCTACAACCTCAGCTGTTTACTTCTGTAAACTTTCTAGTCTTAGGTGAATACGTCGAAAGAAATTAATAAGGAAAACAACAAACGATTTTTGTTTTTTTTATTGTTAAGCGCAAAACTACACAACGGGCTACTTGTCGTGCCCACCTTCGATGCACAACAAACTATGCTAATTTATCGTAATTCATTTCGTAAGTCTATGATATTGTTTAACAATTAAACAACTAGCTGCTTTTAAACAAAGCACAAACATCTCTGTCTTTTGGTCGGTTTTAGAGAACAGTTAGCTATATTGGACTCTCTGCTGTCTCTACCGCAGGGAACTGAGTCCACAGATTTCAGCGCTATAATTCCTTATACACATTTCACTGGAGGAAAGGCTTAACATCTCTGATTAAGAACTATATCTTATTTGTAATGTTTCAAACACAGTGTAAATTTTCTGACAGTAAATCACGTGAAAATTGCTGTTTTATTTATTTTTTAAATCAGCACGATATTAATGGTTATTATACCAGACTGTGAAACTCTGGTTTCATGTTCGTGTCCCGTTACTTAAAAAAAATTCGGACTCCGTATTTTATGGCCATGCGTATATAATTATGTCAGCCACATGCCATTAATCGGCGAAAGAAGAATAACCCGAGCTCTTAACTACTATTTGCCTTCTTGCCAGCCTGTTAGCCCACAATTAAAGGCACCTACGGCAGATACATTTGGTGAGAGACTCTATGGAGATATTCAGAAAGTCAAGAACATTCAATAAAGAGTTCAAAGCAAGACGCGTTGGTATGATAATTTGTGGACGTATTTCAACACACAAAAGCCATATAAAACGAAGGCTCCTAAAATGAAAAGTAAACGAATTACCTTAGTTTGAAATCATCGCACGTCAATATGAAATTCTTTAATTCAAATTCCTTTTCCTTCAAAGAAACGTCCAAGACTACAATATAAAAATTCAAGATTAAACCTAAAAAAATAAATTAGTCTTTCAAAGAGAAACATCGTGACCTTTAATCTTTTACCTAAATGATTTTGTTTTCTTTAATTTCTGTGTCACTATAAGAACTAAAATATTAATCAAAACATGTATTTCAAGCGCATACATTTATTTGAGGTCATTACCTTTCGGGATAAAACTCAGAAACTCATGTATGCTGTATAAAGGTAAAACACTTTGGACGACTAAATGGAAGACACGTCATAAAAACATAAATTAATATTACCGCTTACACAGTGAAAAATGTAAAACGTTAAAATATCTTAGTTCTTGATGACGAGAATCCCATTTGACGTAAAAATGTATCTCAGAACTGCTGATATTGGTATTAACACTTTTGACCAGGCATGGTTAAGCGTGTTAAGGCGTGCGACTCGTAATCTGAAGGTCGCGGATTCGCATTCCCTTCGCGCAAAACATGCTCGCCCTCTAAGCCGTGGGGGCGTTATAATATAGCGATCAATTCCACTATTTGCTGGTAAAAGGGTAGTCCAAGAGCGTTTAATGGATGGTGATGACTAACTGCCTTTCCTCTAGTCTTACATTGCTAAATTAGGGACGGCCAGCACAGATAGCTTCGTGTAACTTTGCGCAAATTAAAAAAAACAAAACAATCAAACTTGAGGAAACAAAAAAGGTGCTTTTAGAAAATAAATTAATGTCAGATAAGTAATTATGAAGCGACATCTATGAGATACTTCAGAAACACCAAATTGGACCGATCCCTGAAACAGAGTAACTTAAGATTCAAGTCATCACAGGTATTTTGATACGTTAAACTCAAAACCTGTGCTAAATACATGTGTTTGTGAAAAATTTTAATGAGAAATAAAAATATCCCTCAAATAACACATTTTGAAGGCGAAATATACAAAAGTAATATTACACCTCAAAATTCATATACACTTCACTCTTCAATTATTATGTGTATCTGCACAAAGCTATCCCTAACTTAGGACTGGAGGACTAAAGGAAACACAGTTAGTCAAGAGCTTTGTTTGTTTGGTTAATTTCGCGCAAAACTACACGATAGCTATCTGCGCTAGCCGTCCCTAATTTAGCAGCGTAAGACTAGACAGAAGACAACTAGTCATCACCACCCACCGACAACCCGTAGGGCTACCTTTTTCAACGAATATTTGGATTTAACATAACATTATAACGCCCCCACGGCTGAAAGGGCGAGCATGTCTGGCGCGACGGGGATGCGAACACGAAACCCTTGGATTACGAGTCGAGTGCCTTAACCACCTGGGCATGCCGAGCTAGAGGTAATGATAAGGTACTATGTATCTAAAATTTGTTGGTATTTATCAATTGCTGAGTTTATCTTTTAATGAATAAAAATATATTTTGTAAGGATTATATATTTTAAGGTGTTAAAGCAAAACAATAGGCCCAAATATCCCAGTCGGTAGAGCGTTAGGCTTTTAACCTAACGGTCCAGGGTTCGAGTCCATGTGCGGGCGACGAATGGGTGTTAAGATTGTAGACATTCAATTAAACCTTCTCTGGTCAAAAATCTGTTCACACCGAACATGCTTATCCTTTTATCCGTGGAGGTACCATGATAGTACGGTCAATCCCTCTATTCTTTGGTAAAAGAGTAGCCCAAGATTTCGCGGTAAGTGAGGATGTTTATCTGCCTTCCATCTAGTCTTACACTACTAAATTAGGGACGGCTGGCGCAGTAGCCCTCAGTTAGCTTTCCGCGTAATACAAAACAAACAATTTTAACTACTATTTTCCTTTTAGCAGCCTGTTAGGCCCACATTAGCAGCATCTACATCAGATAGATTTCGTGAGAGACTCTGTAGAGATACACGGTAAGTCAAGAACATTGAATAAAGTGTTCCAACCAAGACGCGTGTGGTATGATAATTTGTGGACTATTTTAATACTCAACAGCCATATTATTTTGTTTTCTTTAATTTCTGTGTCACTATAAGAACTAAAATATTATTCAAAACATGTATTTCAAGCGCATACATTTATTTGAGGTCATTACATTTTGGGATAAAACTCAGAAACTCATGTATGCTGTATAAAGGTAAAAAACTTTGGACTACTAAATGGCAGACACGTCATAAAAACATAAAGTAATATTACCGCTGAGGCCGTGAAAAATGTAAAACGTTAAAATATCTTAGCTCTTGATGACGAGAATTCCAATTGACGTAAAAATGTATCTCAGAACTGCTGGTATGGGTATTAACACTATTGACCAGGCATGGTCAAGCGTGTTAAGGCGTGCGACCCGTAATCTGAAGGTCGTGGATTCGCAATCCCTTTGCGCCAAACATGCTCGCCCTCTAAGCCGTGGGGGCGTTATAATGTAGCGATCAATTCCACTATTTACTGGTAAAAGGGTAGTCCAAGAGCGTGTAATGGATGGTGATGACTAACTGCCTTTCCTCTAGTCTTACATTGCTAAATTAGGGACGGCCAGCACAGATAGCTTCGTGTAACTTTGCGCAAATTTCAAAAACAATCAACCTTGAGGAAACAAAAAAGGTGCTTTTAAAAAATAATTTAATGTCAGATAAATAATTATGAAGCGACATCTATGAGATAATTCAGAAACACCAAATTGGACCGATCCCTGAAAAAGAGTGACTTAAGATTCAAGTCATCACAGGTATTTTGATATGTTAAACTCAAAACCTGTGGTATATACATGTGTTTGTGAAAAATTTTAATGAGAAATAAAACTATCCCTCAAATAACACATTTTGAAGGCGAAATATACAAAAGTAATATTACACCTCAAAATTCATATACACGTCACTCTTCAATTATTATGTGTATCTGCACAAAGCTATCCCTAACTTAGGACTGGAGGACTAAAGGAAACACAGTTAGTCAAGAGCTTTGTTTGTTTGTTTAATTTCGCGCAAAACTACACGATAGCTATCTGCGCTAGCCGTCCCTAATTTAGCAGCGTAAGACTAGACAGAAGACAGCTAGTCATCACCACCCACCGACAACCCGTTGGGCTACCTTTTATCAACGAATATTTGGATTTACCATAACATTATAACGCCCCCACGGCTGAAAGGGAGAGCATGTCTGGCGCGACGGGGATGCGAACACGAAACCCTTAGATTACGAGTCGAGTGCCTTAACCACCTAGGAATGCCGAGCTAGAGATAATGACAAGGTACTATGTGTCTAAAATTCGTTGGTATTTATCAATAGATGAGTTTATCTTTTAATGAATATATAATACTTACAAAATATATTTTTTAGGTTAAAAGCCTAACGGTCCAGGGTTCGAGTCTGTTTTAGGGCGACGTATGAGTTTTAGGATTGTAGACATTCAATTAAACCTTCCCTGGTCAAAAATCTGGTCACACCGAACATGCTCATCCTTTTATCCGTGGAGGTACCATGATGGTACGGTCAATCCCTCAATTCTTTGGTGAAAGAGTAGCCCAAGATTTCGCGGTGTGTGGGGATGACTATCTGCCTTCCCTCTAGTCTTACACTGCTAAATTAGGGACGGCTGGCGCAGATAGCCCTCAGTTAGCTTTCCGCGTAATACAAAACAAACAATTTTAACTACTATTTTCCTTTTAGCAGCCTGTTAGGCCCAAATTAGCAGCATCTACATCAGATAGATTTCGTGAGAGACTCTGTGGAGATACACGGTAAGTCAAGAACATTGAATAAAGAGTTGAAACCAAGACGCGTGTGGTATGATAATTTGTGGACTATTTTAATACTCAACAGCCATATTATTTTGTTTTCCTTAATTTCTGTGTCACTATAAGAACTAAAATATTATTCAAAGCAAGTATTTGAAGCGTATACATTTATTTGAGGTCATTACATTTTGTGATAAAACTCAGAAACTCATGTATGCTGTATAAAGGTAAAAAACTTTGGACTACTAAATGGCAGACACGTCATAAAAACATAAAGTAATATTACCGCTGAGGCCGTGAAAAATGTAAAACGTTAAAATATCTTAGCTCTTGATGACGAGAATTCCAATTGACGTAAAAATGTATCTCAGAACTGCTGGTATGGGTATTAACACTATTGACCAGGCATGGTCAAGCGTGTTAAGGCGTGCGACCCGTAATCTGAAGGTCGTGGATTCGCAATCCCTTTGCGCCAAACATGCTCGCCCTCTAAGCCGTGGGGGGCGTTATAATGTAGCGATCAATTCCACTATTTACTGGTAAAAGGGTAGTCCAAGAGCGTGTAATGGATGGTGATGACTAACTGCCTTTCCTCTAGTCTTACATTGCTAAATTAGGGACGGCCAGCACAGATAGCTTCGTGTAACTTTGCGCAAATTTCAAAAACAATCAACCTTGAGGAAACAAAAAAGGTGCTTTTAAAAAATAATTTAATGTCAGATAAATAATTATGAAGCGACATCTATGAGATAATTCAGAAACACCAAATTGGACCGATCCCTGAAAAAGAGTGACTTAAGAATCAAGTCATCACAGGTATTTTGATACGTTAAACTCAAAACCTGTGGTATATACATGTGTTTGTGAAAAATTTTAATGAGAAATAAAACTATCCCTCAAATAACACATTTTGAAGGCGAAATATACAAAAGTAATATTACACCTCAAAATTCATATACACGTCACTCTTCAATTATTATGTGTATCTGCACAAAGCTATCCCTAACTTAGGACTGGAGGACTAAAGGAAACACAGTTAGTCAAGAGCTTTGTTTGTTTGTTTAATTTCGCGCAAAACTACACGATAGCTATCTGCGCTAGCCGTCCCTAATTTAGCAGCGTAAGACTAGACAGAAGACAGCTAGTCATCACCACCCACCGCCCACCAGTTGGGCTACCTTTTATCATCGAATATTTAGATTTACCATAACATTATAACGCCCCCACGGCTGAAAGGGAGAGCATGTCTGGCGCGACGGGGATGCGAACACGAAACCCTTAGATTACGAGTCGAGTGCCTTATCCACCGAGCTAGAGGTAATGATAAGGTACTATGTATCTAATATTCGTTGGTATTTATCAATTGATGAGTTTATCTTTTAATGAATAAAAATATAATTTGTAAGTATTATACATTCTAAGATGTTAACCAATAACAGTAGGCCCGAATAGCTCAGTCGGTAGAGCGTTAAGCTTTTAACCTAACGGTCCAGGGTTCGAGTCCCTTTTGGGGCGAGGTATGAGTTTTAACCTTGTATACATTCAATTCAACCTTATCTGGTCACACCAAACATGCTCATCCTTTTATCCGTGGAGGTACCATGATGGTACAGTCAATCCCTCTATTCTTTCGTAAAAGAGTAGCCCAAGATTTCGCGGTGGATGAGTATGACTATCTGCCTTCCCTTTAGTGTTACACTGCTAAATTAGGGACGGCTAACGCAGATAGCACTCAGGTAGCATTGCGCGTAATACAAAACAAACAATTTTAACTACTATTTCCCTTTTAACAGCCTGTTAGGCCCAAATTAGCAGCATCTACATCAGATAGATTTCGTGAGAGACTCTGTGGAGATACACGGGAAGTCAAGAACATTGAATAAAGAGTTGAAACCAAGACGCGTGTGGTATGATAATTTGTGGACTATTTTAATACTCAACAGCCATATTATTTTGTTTTCCTTAATTTCTGTGTCACTATAAGAACTAAAATATTATTCAAAGCAAGTATTTGAAGCGTATACATTTATTTGAGGTCATTACATTTTGTGATAAAACTCAGAAACTCATGTATGCTGTATAAAGGTAAAAAACTTTGGACGGCTAAATGGCAGACACGTCATAAAAACATAAAGTAATATTACCGTTGAGGCCGTGAAAAATGTAAAACGTTAAAATATCTTAGCTCTTGATGACGAGAATCCCAATTGACGTAAAAATGTATCTCAGAACTGCTGGTCAGGGTATTTACAATTTTGACCAGGCATGGTCAAGCGTGTTAAAACGTGCGACCCGTAATCTGAAGGTCGCGGATTCGCATTCCCTTCGCGCAAAATATGCTCGCCTTCTAAGCCGTAGGGGAGTTATAATGTAACGATCAATTCCACTATTTACTGGTAAAAGGGTAGTCCAAGAGCGTTTAATGGATGGTGATGACTAACTGCCTTTCCTCTAGTCTTACATTTCTAAATTAGGGACGGCCAGCCCAGATAGCTTCGTGTAACTTTGCGCAAATTTCAAAAACAATCAACCTTGAGGAAACAAAAAAGGTGCTTTTGGAAAATAAATTAGTGTCAAATAAGTAATTATGAAGCGACATGTTTGAGATAATTCAGAAACACCAAATTGGACCGATCCCTGAAAAAGAGTGACTTAAGATTCAAGTCATCACAGGTATTTTGATACGTTAAACTCAAAACCTGTGGTATATACATGTGTTTGTAAAAAATTTTAATGAGAAATAAAAATATCCTTCAAATAACACATTTTGAAGACGAAATATACAAAAGTAATATTACACCTCAAAATTCATATACACGTCACTCTTCAATTATAATGAGTATCTGCACAAAGCTATCCCTAACTTAGAACTGGAGGACTAAAGAAAACACAGTTAGTCAAGAGCTTTGTTTGTTTGTTTAATTTCGCGCAAAACTACACGATAGCTATCTGCGCTAGCCGTCCCTAATTTAGCAGCGTAAGACTAGACAGAAGACAGCTAGTCATCACCACCCACCGCCCACCAGTTGGGCTACCTTTTATCATCGAATATTTAGATTTACCATAACATTATAACGCCCCCACGGCTGAAAGGGCGAGCATGTCTGGCGCGACGGGGATGCGAACTCGAAACCCTTAGATTACGAGTCGAGTGCCTTAACGACCTGGGCATGCCGAGCTAGAGGTAATGATAACGTACCATGTATCTAAAATTCGTTGGTATTTATCAATTGATGAGTTTATCTTTTAATGAATAAAAATATATTTTGTAAGTATTATATATTCTCAAATGTTAAACCGTAACAACAGGCCCGAATAGCTCAGTCGGTAGAGCGTTAGGCTTTTAACCTAACGGTCCAGGGTTCGAGTCCCTGTTCAGGGCGACGTTTGAGTTTTAACCTTGTATACATTCAATTCAACCTTATCTGGTCACACCAAACATTCTCATCCTTTTATCCGTGGAGGTACCATGATGGTACGGTCAATCCCTCAATTCTTTGGTGAAAGAGTAGCCCAAGATTTCGCGGTGTGTGGGGATGACTATCTGCCTTCCCTCTAGTCTTACACTGCAAAATTAGGGACGCCTAGCGCAGATAGCCCTCAGGTAGCATTGCGCGTAATACAAAACAAACAATTTTAACTACTATTTTCCTTTTAGCAGCCTGTTAGGCCCAAATTAGCAGCATCTACATCAGATAGATTTCGTGAGAGACTCTGTGGAGATACACGGGAAGTCAAGAACATTGAATAAAGAGTTGAAACCAAGACGCGTGTGGTATGATAATTTGTGGACTATTTTAATACTCAACAGCCATATTATTTTGTTTTCTTTAATTTCTGTGTCACTATAAGAACTAAAATATTATTCAAAGCATGTATTTCAAGCGTATACATTTATTTGAGGTCATTACATTTTGTGATAAAACTCAGAAACTCATGTATGCTGTATAAAGGTAAAAAACTTTGGACGGCTAAATGGCAGACACGTCATAAAAACATAAAGTAATATTACCGTTGAGGCCGTGAAAAATGTAAAACGTTAAAATATCTTAGCTCTTGATGACGAGAATCCCACTTGACGTAAAAATGTATCTCAGAACTGCTGGTATGGGTATTTACAATTTTGACCAGGCATGGTCAAGCGTGTTAAGGCGTGCGACTCGTAATCTGAAGGTCGCGGGTTCGCATTCCCTTCGCGCCAAACATGCTCGCCCTCTAAGCCGTGGGGGGCGTTATAATGTATCGATCAATTCCACTATTTGCTGGTAAAAGGGTAGTCCAAGAGCGTTTAATGGATGGTGATGACTAACTGCCTTTCCTCTAGTCTTACATTTCTAAATTAGGGACGGCCAGCCCAGATAGCTTCGTGTAACTTTGCGCAAATTTCAAAAACAATCAACCTTGAGGAAACAAAAAAGGTGCTTTCAGAAAATAAATTAATGTCAGATAAGTAATTAAAAAGCGACATCTATGAGATAATACAGAAACACCAAATTGGACCGATCCCTGAAAAAGAGTGACTTAAGATTCAAGTCATCACAGGTATTTTGATACGTTAAACTCAAAACCTGTGGTATATACATGTGTTTGTAAAAAATTTTAATGAGAAATAAAAATATCCTTCAAATAACACATTTTGAAGACGAAATATACAAAAGTAATATTACACCTCAAAATTCATATACACGTCACTCTTCAATTATAATGAGTATCTGCACAAAGCTATCCCTAACTTAGAACTGGAGGACTAAAGAAAACACAGTTAGTCAAGAGCTTTGTTTGTTTGTTTAATTTCGCGCAAAACTACACGATAGCTATCTGCGCTAGCCGTCCCTCATTTAGCAGCGTAAGACTAGACAGAAGACAGCTAGTCATCACCACCCACCGCCCACCAGTTGGGCTACCTTTTATCATCGAATATTTAGATTTACCATAACATTATAACGCCCCCACGGCTGAAAGGGCGAGCATGTCTGGCGCGACGGGGATGCGAACACGAAACCCTTAGATTACGAGTCGAGTGCCTTAACCACCTAGGCATGCCGAGCTAGAGGAAATGATAAGGTTCTATGTATCTAAAATTCGTTGGTATTTATCAACAGATGAGTTTATCTTTTAATGAATAAAAAATATATTTTGTAAGTATTTTATATTCTAAGATGTTAAACCATAACAACAGGCCCGAATAGCTCAGTTGGTAGAGCGTTAGGCTTTTAACCTAACGTCCAGGGTTCGAGTTTCTGTTCGGGCGACGTATGAGTTTTAAGATTGTAGACATTCAATTAAACCATCCCTGGTCAAAAATTTGGTCACACCGAACATGCTTATCCTTTTATCCGTGGAGGTACCATGATGGTACGGTCAATCCCTCTCTTCTTTGGTAAAAGAGTAGCCCAAGATTTCGCGGTTGGTGGGGATGACCATCTGCCTTCCCTCTCGTCTTACACTGCTAAATTAGGACGACTGGCGCAGGTAGCCCTCAGTTAGCTTTGCGCGTAATACAGAACAAACAATTTTAACTTCTATTTTCCTTTTAGCAGCCTGTTAGGCCCAAATTAGCAGCATCTACGGCAGATAGATTTCGTGAGAGGCCTAGATGTAGGCTTTTTCAGTAGCCGAAATGTACATTTTTAATATAGGTGTGCTTCTAAGCTTATCAATCTATGTTATAGTTCGTAACTTTGTAAGTATCAGTCAGTAGGCCTAAGTATACATCCAAGTATCGTGACAACAAGATTACTCTGTGGCTGCATGTTTACAGCTTTCAGGTTCAGAGATTATACCACTTTGCAAATTGAACAGTCCACATAAGTGGTTGTAAAAAATCACCCCCCCCCCATCGGGTGTAAAAAATCTACGTCCCTGATAATAATGTATTATGTATTTAAAATTCGTTGGTATTTATTAATTTATGAGTTTATTTTTAAATGAAGAATATATATTTTGTAAGTATTATATATTCTAACCCATATTTAATGATAAATAAAATAACAGATCTGCGATGGCTTTATTTTCTCAAATTTTTTATGTGTTAAAAAAAGTAAATAAGAGCCCGAATAGCTCAGGTGGTAGAGCGTTAGGCTTTTAACCTAACGGTCCAGGATTCGAGTCCCTGTTCGAGCGAAGTCTTAATTTTAAGATTATAGACATTCAATTACACATTCCTCCTGGTCTAAAATGTGTTGGTCCGACATGACCAGGTGGTTACGTCACTCAAAGTGTATTCGAAGGTAGTGGGTTCGAGTCCCCGTCATACCAAACATCCTCAACCTTTCAGCCGTGGTAGCTTTGTAACGCGACGGTCAATTCCGCTATTCTTTGGCAAAGGAGTAGCCCAAGAGTTAGCCTTCCCTCTAGTCTTACGCTGCTAAATTAGGGACAAGTAGCGCCCATAGCCCTCGAGTAGCATTGCGTGAAATTTAAAAACAAACAAATAAAACAAAGTAATACATTGATAAAAATTTCGATTATTTATAATATTAACTCAAGACGACCTACTAGATGTCACTGGCGTAGAGTGACAGAAGCAAGCGACGTGGTTGGAATTTTGGAGTTACATTTTTTAAAGATATTTTTATAAATAACAAACACACTTGAAAAATAAAATGTCCTGAAAATTATTATATATTTTAATAATTTCAGACCTTACACTAAATTAGACATTGTTTAATATCACGTGCACTCTTTGAAACTGTTTGTTAGCTATTTTTGTTATTGTTATTTCACTTGTCGTGTATTCCTCCAGGATTTCTACGACTGTTTCTGTTGTCTGTGGAATATTGATATCTTGGTTTTGTTGAATTTTGTTGTTTACTTGGTTTTGATAAAGAACTTTATTATCTGGATCATTTTGTGTTTGAAAAATACTGTGTACGTATTACTTAAAAAGTTCCCCTTTCTGAGTATTATTATATGTTGTTTTGTTACTATGGTTCTACTTTCTGAGTATTATTATATGTTGTTTTGTTACTATGGTTCTACTTTCTGAGTATTATTATATGTTGTTTTGTTACTATGGTTCCCCTTTCTGAGTATTATTATATGTTGTTTTGTAACTACGGTTCCCCTTTCTGAGTATTATTATATGTTGTTTTGTTTCTATGGTTCCTCTTTCTCAGTATTATTATATGTTGTTTTGTTTCTATGGTTCCCCTTTCTGAGTATTATTATATGTTGTTTTGTTACTATGGTTCTACTTTCTGAGTATTATTATATGTTGTTTTGTTTCTATGGTTCTACTTTCTGAGTATTATTATGTGTTGTTTTGTTACTATGGTTCTACTTTCTGAGTATTATTATATGTTGTTTTGTTTCTATGGTTCTACTTTCTGAGTATTATTATGTGTTGTTTTGTTACTATGGTTCTACTTTCTGAGTATTATTATATGTTGTTTTGTTACTATGGTTCCCCTTTCTCAGTATTATTATATGTTGTTTTGTTTCTATGGTTCTACTTTCTGAGTATTATTATGTGTTGTTTTGTTACTATGGTTCCCCTTTCTGAGTATTATTATATGTTCTTTTGTTACTATAGTTCCGCTTTCTGAGTATTATTATATGTTGTTTTGTTACTATGGTTCCGCTTTCTGAGTATTATTATATGTTGTTTTGTTACTATGGTTCCCCTTTCTGAGTATTATTATATGTTGTTTTGTTACTATGGTTCCGCTTTCTGAGTATTATTATATGTTGTTTTGTTACTATGGTTCCCCTTTCTCAGTATTATTATATGTTGTTTTGTTACTATGGTTCCGCTTTCTGAGTATTATTATATGTTGTTTTGTTACTATGGTTCCCCTTTCTGAGTATTATTATATGCTGTTTTGTTACTATGGTTCCCCTTTCTCAGTATTATTATATGTTGTTTTGTTACTATGGTCCCCTTTCTGAGTATTATTATATGTTGTTTTGTTACTATGTTTTCGCTTTCTGAGTATTATTATATGTTATTTTGTTACTATGGTTCCCCTTTCTCAGTATTATTATATGTTGTTTTATTACTATGGTTCCGCTTTCTGAGTATTATTATATGTTGTTTTGTTACTATGGTTCCCCTTTCTGAGTATTATTATATGCTGTTTTGTTACTATGGTTCCCCTTTCTCAGTATTATTATATGTTGTTTTGCTACTATGGTTCCCCTTTCTCAGTATTATTATATGTTGTTTTGTTACTATGGTTCCCCTTTCTGAGTATTATTATGTGTTGTTTTGTTACTATGGTTCCCCTTTCTGAGTATTATTATATGTTGTTTTGCTACTATGGTTCTACTTCCTGAGTATTAATATATGTTGTTTTGTTACTATGGTTCCCCTTTCTCAGTATTATTATATGTTGTTTTGTTACTATGGTTCCCCTTTCTCAGTATTATTATATGTTGTTTTGTTTCTATGGTTCCCCTTTCTCAGTATTATTATATGTTGTTTTGTTTCTATGGTTCCCCTTTCTGAGTATTATTATATGTTGTTTTGTTACTATGGTTCCGCTTTCTGAGTATTATTATATGTTGTTTTGTTACTATGGTTCCCCTTTCTGAGTATTATTATATGTTGTTTTGTTTCTATGGTTCTACTTTCTGAGTATTATTATGTGTTGTTTTGTTACTATGTTTCCACTTTTTGAGTATTGTTATATGTTGTTTTGTTACTATGGTTCTACTTCCTGAGTACTATTATATGTTGTTTTGTTACTATGGTTCCCCTTTCTCAGTATTATTATATGTTGTTTTGTTTCTATGGTTCTACTTCCTGAGTATTATTATATGTTGTTTTGTTACTATGGTTCCCCTTTCTGAGTATTATTATATGTTGTTTTGTTTCTATGGTTCCCCTTTCTGAGTATTATTATATGTTGTTTTGTTACTATGGTTCCCCTTTCTCAGTATTATTATATGTTGTTTTGTTACTATGGTTCCCCTTTCTGAGTATTATTATATGTTGTTTTGCTACTATGGTTCCCCTTTCTCAGTATTATTATATGTTGTTTTGTTACTATGGTCACAAGGTACCTGTTATCTTTGGTAATAATTCAGTTATTACTTCAGAATAATCATCTATGTCTTGTGGAGACAGAACACGTATTGTATTTCAATCTGGTAATAATTTATCTAGTTTTATTTTTTAGTTTTAAAGTCTGCTTGATCATAGTTATATTTTGTTTGAGGTTTGGGCGAGATGGAAGTTACACCAAATCACTGTCTACTCCTGTCCAACGTGAAATTCAGAACAGTTTAAGCTTAAATAAAAGCAGGCTGCACATACATCTAACATTTCTCCGTAGTTTGTGTGTGTGCACCAGTGAGTTGGTGTTCAGTACTAACCGAGATCCTTAAGGTGTTGTCCTTCAACATCCAGAATTCTTCTGTTTAGAATTGAGATCCACTGTTACAGAATAGTTTTTGTTGTGGTTTGCTATATTGTTTTAGGACTTTGTGTCTATGAACGTACTCAGTGGACAGTATATTCAGGACTTTGTGTCTATGAACGTACTCAGTGGACAGTATATTCAGGACTTTGTGTCTATGAACGTACTCAGTGGACAGTATATTCAGGACTTTGTGTCTATGAACGTACTCAGTGGACAGTATATTCAGGACTTTGTGTCTGTGAACGTACTCAGTGGACAGTATATTCAGGACTTTGTGTCTGTGAACGTACTCAGTGGACAGTATATTCAGGACTTTGTGTCTGTGAACGTACTCAGTGGACAGTATATTCAGGACTTTGTGTCTGTGAACGTACTCAGTGGACAGTATATTCAGGACTTTGTGTCTATGAACGTACTCAGTGGACAGTATATTCCTAGAATTGTAACTTTGAAGTTGTTTATTGTAAACATATCTATGGTTATGCACTCATTTGTGGTTTTGAATAAGCTTGCGCTCACGCGCTCTCGCGGTTGAGAAGGGCTACCGTAACGCGTTCGCGCTTGTCGATGTTCGCTTTACTTCGAAATCGAACTTGGACATGTTTTGTAAATCGCGCTTATGACAATTCGCGGCTCTGCAAATACGCGTTCATACAGTTTTCTGTACATGAAAACGTTGCTTTTATGTAAACTGAATCTCGTTCAGGTGTCGCTCATATTGTGAGGGGTTTAGTGATATTGTTGTTAAATACTGCATCCTATTGAAGTAGTTAATAAATAATGGAAAACAATTATTATTTTTCTAAATAAACATGAAGACCTTTTACCATTTATAATCAGCACACGTGACGGTTAAATATTAATTAGAAAGTTTTAAATTAGGTTAATTCATTAGCTTCTATGAAAACGCTAACACTATGACGTCAGTGTTTTCATCGTTAACCGCCAAAATAAGCACAACAAGCGGGAAAAACTGATATTATTTGTTGCTCATTTTATTTTAGGCCTAGCATAGTAACATAGTACGATGCTAGCAAACGTTTTGAAACGTCGGCCAGTGAAGAACCACAGAATTGAAATCCGCCTTCTAACCTGTGTCCAGAGTGACCCGTTGTCGGTCTGATTAGTTACTTCTGCAAATTAACCTCGTGAATGAAAGATATAGGAAAACAGGTCACCCGTTTCGTTTCTTAAAAACAAAAATCTCAAACGTACTTCTTGTTGATTTTGACATATTTGAGATACTTTGTGCTGTTAACGAATTGATGACCAGCCGAGTAATCGAACAACCATTAGCTGGACAAACATTAACTGACCAACTGGACAAACATTAACTGACCAACTGGAGAACCATATCTGATTAACGAAAGGACTGACAAAAGAGCCAATTTTGTTATTAATAAATTTTATTTATATATATATATACATATATATAATGGATGTTTCACACACATTTACATATAGATATATGTAACACGAAAAAATACTTTAGTAACACTTCTCTACTTATAAATATAACATAGAACTAAAATATTTGAGGTATATCTACAAACGCGAAAACTTCGGGTGGGATTCTAACAAGTCGATTTACAATTTTATCAGAAATGTATCCTAATGGTTATTACGCCGAACATCCAGATTCGAGGTATGATACTTCTCACTTTCAGCCCTGGGTGCGATTCAAGTAGTCGGCCATGTCTTCATTGTGCCAGGTGCACCCAGCTGTCTGCTTTCCCTCTGGTCAGCGGTTAAAAATTAAGAACGATTGTACTGAGCTCGTACGATGTTCTGCTTTAAAATAATTATCTTCCTATTGTCGTTACCTTGAACGAGTACATGTATTTGATAAGTAAAACGAGTTGAATTGATAAGAATTGTTTGTTTTTTTGTGTTATGAAGCTACTAAAGATATATAACACTGTCCCTAGTTTTTGAACTGACAAATAGAGAGAAAGCAACTGACCAGCAGCACCCAACGTCAATTGGTGGGCTAATCTTTTACCAACAAATAACAGAATTGACCGTTCACTACGTTATAACAGCCCTAAAGCTGAAACGGTGAACACGTTCACCTCCCTGATCGAAACTCGGCGCTTCGTAGCCCAATTGCTAAAATCCTGGTAAATTTTGAAAATCATTAGCCCGATATCTTACAAAATAGTTATTTATTACGTGATTATCTGTGTTATAATTTTATTTTTAGCCCGTGGTTTAAAGCAGAGAGACATTATTTTTAATCGATTTTTTTCTAATTTCAAAATTTTCTGTCTCAGCCTTTAATTTCTAGGTTCTCGAGAAAACGCGAGTTAATAAAACCTAAATAATCACCTGGCTGTCACTAAGCGTAAAGTTACACAATGCGCTAGCTGTGCTCTGCCCACCAGTGGCATCAAAACTCGATTTTCAGTGTCTTAAGCGAGCTGATTTACTGCTGAGCCATTGTGTTCGTGTGTATGTGTGGGAAGCTGTATTATTTCTTTAACACAAATCACATGTTGTGAGATACAGTGTTCTAATTATCAAACACAACTAATTACGTTCAGTATAATACGTTATACAAGGTTTATTTTCCGCGGACTTATACTGCTGAAAACAGGGTTTCGATACCCATGGTGGGCAGAGCACAGATAGTTCTTTGTATAGCATTGTGCTTAATAACAAATATATATATATGCATAAAGAGGAACCATTTTGTTTCGTTCATCACATCCATGTCACGTGCACGGCAATTCAAATGATGACGTAGTGACTGGCTTTGTTAAGGATGTGCGCGACTATCATGATATCTCGATATGTGTTTCTAGCCCTTGTATCTTATATTGGTGGTAAAGTCAACCCACACAGAATATGTACATATACTACACAGTTGTTGTTTGAAATATATTATTTAATGTTGGCGTTAACACTCCATAATGGAATTCGAATTTTCAACCTAAATGGTACCTTACGTGCACGCGGGATAAACGGTCAGATGCGAGACCTCTCGTATTCCGATATAAGTATTCTTTGAACTAATGGCCGTAGCAAAAGCAGCCAGACAGCAGCTCCTTCCGTCATAATGTTACTGTCATGCTTTCCTTGAACCAAATAGCGGGACTAACTGTCGTTTTTATAACGCAACCTCAACTGAAAGGACAAAGCGTATTCAGTTGCACCGCGTTTCACCCTCTTGACCCTTAACTTACAGCTAAACACACTAACCATCAGACCACGCTAATCGCTCGGCTACTCCAAGACAACAAAACCAAGTTAAGTATTTCAGAACATTAAGTGGACCTTTATGTTCGGTTCCTTATTTGTTTATCATTTGTTAAGCAAACAGATAAACGTGTTTCTGTAACAGATAATAACATTCGATTGTATTAAATTAATTAATGTCTTTACCTAATATCCATTATAATTTTTTTCTCTGTGCGTTTTTTTTTCTTCTTCTTTACAGGTTGGTTGGTATTCTGGTTTGTTAATTTGAATTTCGCGTAAAGCTACACGAGGCTCTCTGCTTCAGCCGTCCCTGATTTAGTAGTATAGGACTAGATGGAAGGCAGCTAATGATCACCACCCACCGCCAATTCTTGGGTTACTCTTTTACTAATGAATAGTAAGTGGAACTAATTATGACATCATAACGCCCCCGCGGCTGAAAGGGTGAGCACATTTGGTGAGAGGAGGATTCGAACCCGCAACCCCTCAGACTGCGAGTCAAGGACCCCAGCCATTTGGCCATGCTGGGCAGTTGTATTCTGTAATAACCTTTACTATATACAAATAACAGTAAAATTTGATCTGGAGAGATCTAATTAGTAGTACCCCTCCACACACCCCACCCCCAAACAAACTAAGCGCTAATACAACTTATAGTTAGCTTCAACTCTGAATGAAACCTGAGATAGTTGTATATTGACACACTTTGTTTTCTTTAAACATTCTAAACGTAAATTACAAAGAAGTGTACAGCGATAGCATTTTGTGGGGGAATAAACCGTTTCCTCATATTGTGAAAAACAAGATTTGTAAAATAATAAGCTTATTGATAAAGTCAGTTGGCCTATTGTTAAAATGATAAAAGTCAGTTGGTCTATCGCTAAGATGATAAAAGTCAGTTGGTCTATCGCTAAGATGATAAAAGTCAGTTGGTCTATCGCTAAGATGATAAAAGTCAGTAGGTCTATTGTTAAAATGATAAAAGTCAGTAGGTCTATTGTTAAAATGATAAAAGTCAGTTGGTCTATTGTTAAAATGATAAAAGTCAGTAGGTCTATTGTTAAAATGATAAAAGTCAGTAGGTCTATTGTTAAAATGATAAAAGTCAGTAGGTCTATTGTTAAAATGATAAAAGTCAGTAGGTCTATTGTTAAAATGATAAAAGTCAGTTGGTCTATCGCTAAGATGATAAAAGTCAGTTGGTCTATTGTTAAAATGATAAAAGTCAGTTGGTCTATTGTTAAAATGATAAAAGTCAGTAGGTCTATTGTTAAAATGATAAAAGTCAGTTGGTCTATTGTTAAAATGATAAAAGTCAGTAGGTCTATTGTTAAAATGATAAAAGTCAGTTGGTCTATTGTTAAGATGATAAAAGTCAGTAGGTCTATTGTTAAAATGATAAAAGTCAGTAGGTCTATTGTTAAAATGATAAAAGTCAGTAGGTCTATTGTTAAAATGATAAAAGTCAGTTGGTCTATTGTTAAAATGATAAAAGTCAGTTGGTCTATTGTTAAAATGATAAAAGTCAGTAGGTCTATTGTTAAAATGATAAAAGTCAGTTGGTCTATCGCTAAGATGATAAAAGTCAGTTGGTCTATTGTTAAAATGATAAAAGTCAGTTGGTCTATTGTTAAAATGATAAAAGTCAGTTGGTCTATCGCTAAGATGATAAAAGTCAGTTGGTCTATTGTTAAGATGATACAAGTCAGTTGGCCTATTGCTAAGATGATAAAAGTCAGTAGGTCTATTGTTAAAATGATAAAAGTCAGTAGGTCTATTGTTAAAATGATAAAAGTCAGTTGGTCTATTGTTACAATGATAAAAGTCAGTAGGTCTATTGTTAAGATGATAAAAGTCAGTTGGCCTATTGCTAAGATGATAAAAGTCAGTAGGTCTATTGCTAAGATGATAAAAGTCAGTTGGTCTATTGTTAAAATGATAAAAGTCAGTTGGTCTATTGTTAAAATGATAAAAGTCAGTTGGTCTATTGTTAAAATGATAAAAGTCAGTTGGCCTATTGCTAAGATGATAAAAGTCAGTAGGTCTATTGTTAAAATGATAAAAGTCAGTAGGTCTATTGTTAAAATGATAAAAGTCAGTTGGTCTATTGTTAAAATGATAAAAGTCAGTTGGTCTATTGTTACAATGATAAAAGTCAGTTGGTCTATTGTTACAATGATAAAAGTCAGTAGGTCTATTGTTAAAATGATAAAAGTCAGTTGGTCTATTGTTAAAATGATAAAAGTCAGTAGGTCTATTGTTAAAATGATAAAAGTCAGTAGGTCTATTGTTAAAATGATAAAAGTCAGTTGGTCTATTGTTAAAATGATAAAAGTCAGTAGGTCTATTGTTAAAATGATAAAAGTCAGTTGGCCTATTGCTAAAATGATAAAAGTCAGTTGGCCTATTGCTAAGATGATAAAAGTCAGTTGGTCTATTGTTAAAATGATAAAAGTCAGTAGGTCTATTGTTAAAATGATAAAAGTCAGTTGGCCTATTGCTAAAATGATAAAAGTCAGTAGGTCTATTGTTAAAATGATAAAAGTCAGTAGGTCTATTGTTAAAATGATAAAAGTCAGTAGGTCTATTGTTAAAATGATAAAAGTCAGTAGGCCTGTTGTTAAGATGATAAAAGTCAGTTGGCCTATTGCTAAGATGATAAAAGTCAGTTGGCCTATTGCTAAGATGATAAAAGTCAGTTGGCCTATTGCTAAGATGATAAAAGTCAGTTGGTCTATTGCTAAGATGATAAAAGTCAGTTGGTCTATTGCTAAGATGATAAAAGTCAGTTGGTCTATTGCTAAGATGATAAAAGTCAGTTGGTCTATTGTTAAAATGATAAAAGTCAGTTGGTCTATTGCTAAGATGATAAAAGTCAGTTGGTCTATTGCTAAGATGATAAAAGTCAGTTGGTCTATTGCTAAGATGATAAAAGTCAGTTGGTCTATTGCTAAGATGATAAAAGTCAGTTCGTATATTGTTAAAATGATAAAAGTCAGTTAGTATATTGTTAAAATGATAAAAGTCAGTTAGTATATTGTTAAAATGATAAAAGTCAGTAGGTCTATTGTTAAATTTCTTTTACTTAACTTTCTAACATTTGGTAGAAAAACAGCAACATTATTTTAGGTTAGCAAAAACAATGTTAGTTTAAAAATAATTTTCATATCGTTTACCATTACCTTCCTCCAAAGGTAGTGAGGTCTAAAGTAAAGAAACAGGAGGGGGCCTGATCCCCTCCAGTAAAATAATTGCGTTTTCTGGAGAACATTTGTGGTCAAAATTCGTGTTTCTTAAGCCTCAAAAATCAGCCTTTTTTGTGCACCAGTTGCTCCCAATAAATGTAACAATGGTGTGACTAGAATGTTACTTGTACACCACTGTTGGTGCTCATTTGGAACTTTAAGTTTGTAGAAAAAAAAAGTTTATTCTTGAGATTCGAACCTTGATTTATGAATTTATTAACTATGAAGACGGAAAATATCAAAGTCCTTTCGCTTCGTTAAAACTCACATTCATCGGTTTTTAACAAACTTTTAAAAGCTGTTCATTTCGTTTGTGGTTGAGTTCCTTCGTTAGTAGTTGTTTGTTTCTAATGCCATGTAAAGGGAAATATATACATTAATTCAGTGAATAATAGACTAATTCATGTTTTTAAGTAATCACATTACTTAGGGCTCTTGACTCGTAATTGGAGGGTCGCGGGTTCGAATCCCCGTCACACCAAACATGCTCGCCTTTTCAACCGTGTGAGAGTTATAACGTGAAGGTCAATCCCACTTATTATTCGTTGGTAAAAGAGTAGCCCAAGAGTTGGTTGGTGATGATTAGCTGCCTTCACTCTGGTCTTACACTGCTAAATTAGGAACGGCTATCGCAAATAGCCTTCGTGTTGCTTTGCGCAAAATTCAAAAATAAACAAACAAGTAATCACGTAAAAACCCATAACATCCATGCGCTTTTTGGATCAGACTTCTGTAGAAGGCTCAGGTATACCTAATTAAGGGTTTTATATTCTCGTTTACGTGACTTATCAAACATTTTTATCACGCAATGACGATGGTATTTCAGAGAATACAAATATCGTAGTATGCAGAATAGAATAACATATCTCTAAGTTAACCTGAACATTTCACCTTCCCAGACGTATCGTGATCACAATTATACACAGGGCGCATTACATTAGTTGCAAGTACATAAACAAATAACCGATTTGTTCTATCATTTTGTGAAAAGCAAGGTAAACAATTTAGGCTTAATGAAAACACGTTTAATGTATTATAACACTCCCTTTAGTAAAACTTGAACGTTTGATATCAAGTACTTGAGACAACCAAGTAAGGTACTCTCGAACCAGACGTAAATTGACACATGACAGTTAAGGCGGTTCCAACGATTTGCACTGGACCAATAGAGATAACCCTGTAGGTAATATATGAAGACTGGAAACTATAAAAGAACACATGTTTATAGAAATATATATATATATATAAGAACAAGAAAATTCGTCGCGTTCATACGAATTATAAAAAGGTCAAGAGGTAATCATTTATTTTCCCATCTTCGCAGAATACATCTAAGGTGAGAAATAATTTGTATATACTTGGGAGTTATATTTTAAGTTGTTGTTTTTTTTTGTTATTTGAAAACCCATTAGGGACACATTATAACGAAAAATTTACTGTTGCATATGATTAATATATAAAAATATACAAACTTTGTAGGCCTATTGTGGCCAAGGGATTAGCGTGCTCGTGGGTACAACATTTGTTTAAAATTGTTGCATAAATAACAATAAAAAAAAAAACTTTTCGCTCTTGGGACCTCGGTTGTTGTGTAATGGTGCTGTTGACAACTCGAATACCTTCTAATCTGTTAGTTACAAAACAAAACATGGGGACGACTGTGTTTGGATGGTTCTTGCACACCATTGAAGAAAACATATCTCGATAACTAGGTATTATAATTATAATAAAGGAATTTCAAAAGCACGGTCTCTGTTTCTAAAAGTCTGGATTAAGTGTTGACAGATATATAAACTAAAAATTAAATTACAAGTTGCTGTTGTATTCAATGAATTTCTGTCATTGGTGGAGAGACGTTGACTGATCGTAGAAATAGTTACGATTACGTTAAAACTGGTTTTGTTTGTTTTGAATTTTGCGCAAAGCTACAAGAGGGCTATCTGCGTTAGCCGACCCTAATTTAGTAGTGTATGACTAGAGGAAAGGCAGCTAGTCATCACCACCCACCGCCAACTCTTAGGCTACATTTTTACCAACGAATAGTGGGATTGACCGTTACATTATAACGCCGTGGGAGCCCAAATCGCCCGACCTGTGGGGACAAGAGGTCAGTTGAACCTTACCCTGCCATGCCTACAAAGACCTAAAGCCCGATGACCAATGAGAGGACCAGGTTTTGGTTTTGAACGTCCCTAGGGTGGATACTGAGGAGTCTATCGCTACAATAAGGCCTCTGTGGATCACGAGAAAACCCTTGAACCCCTCAGCGAAATGCGGATATTTGAAACTAGTGTGTATAATGCGTTGTTGGCGATTGGCTTCTTTCATCTGAATTAATGGCTAAAATAGAGTAAAACTAACGAATTGTGTTCATAGTAGATGATTCGTTGTAAAAAACACAAAAAAAACACTAAAGTTTCTCAACCTTCAACTTAAGAATAGAAACATATAAACCTTCATAGGCATTAGATGGTTAAACATTATGGGCTAACGTTATTTAAATTGTCTTTCCAATTAAATATATATTTTTTAAATTATGGTTCACGGATCCACTTTCTGGTAGCAAGTGTCACATAAATTGAAATAATTATTCAATATTTAGTTAGATGAAAATAAATTTATATTGAAGTTATTTTTCAAAAAATTATTGGAGGTACAGAGTTCATATGTCATTGAAATTTCTTACGTATGTTTTTTTCAAGGTGGAAAATTTTACCATTACATATCTAAAACAGAGAGTTGGGGTGTATAGTTTGGAAAATATTTAAAAGGATTTGTTTGTTTGTTTTGAATTTCGCGCAAAGCTACTCGCGGACTATATGCGCTAGCCGTTCCTAATTTAGCAGTGTAAGATTAGAGGGAAGGCAGCTAGTCATCACCACCCACCGCCAACTCTTGGACTACTCTTTTACTAATGAATAGTGGAATTGACTGTAACATTATAACGCCCCCACGGCTAACAGGGCGAGCATATTTGGCGCGACGGGGATGCGAGCCAGCGACCCTCGGATTACGAGTCACACGCCTTAACCCACCTGGCCATGCCGGGCATATTTAAAAGAATAACATAAAATATTGATACTTGTTTCTCTCTAGGCGGTCCCCCTAGCGGTAGGTCTATGGATTTACAACGTTAAAATTAGCAGTTTGATTCTACCTTGGTTGACACGGCAGATAGCCCGATCTAACTTTGGTGTTAAAACAAAATACACGCGCACTCTCTAGAGGTTCAAATCATATAAGAAACATCACAATAAATCCAGACAATAGCTACATGAGTAACTATTCCATTAATAAAGATCTTTGCCGATCTCCTCTCCCCCAAAAAGTGATTTTCAATATCGTGTAATACAATATTAGACGTATATACTTTGTTTTCAACCCTACAATATCAGACTGTCTAACTTCATTAATTTTTTTCTGTTTATGCGAATTTTAGATGTGAGACACCTGGTGGTAGTCTACGTATGGACTTCCTAGGCAGGTGACACGCAGCGGTAGAAAGTATAGGGTATTACTGCTATAATAAATAAACCTAGCTTTTCATCCAGTAAACATCGGTTGTAGAAATCTAGTATCAATTACGTTGATACTTTATCTAACTGATACTGTACTACTTTAAGGCGCCGACCTTAGATTGTTTGTTTGTTTTGTTGTTCATTACGAAACCCAACAGAGGGTTATCTGCGCTGTGTCCATCGCAGTGATCGAGCCCCGATTTTTAATTTCTTTTTGCATTTTAATTTCTCTATCTTAGCTCTGAGCCGCCTTAGGAGACCGAGCTTACGCTGTTTCGTTGTTCAGCGCAAAGTTGCACAGGGTTAGCTGTGCTGTGTCCACCTATAGGTTCAAATTCCAAGTTTTTTTAATGTTAAAAGTACTCGAGCATACCGCCGACCACCGAAGGAGCCCGAAACTCGTACAACAATAAGTTTGTTTGTTTTTCAATTTCGCGCAAAGTTAAACAAGGGCCATCAGCACTAGCCGTGCCTAATTTAGTAATCTAAAACTAGAGGAAAAGCAGCTAGTCACCACTACCCACCGCCAACTCTTGGACTACTCTTTTACCAACGAATAATAGGATTGGCCGTAACATTATAACGCCCTCACAGCTTAGAGGGCGAGCATGTTTGGTGCGACCCTCAGATTAGAAGTCGAAGGCCTTAACCCACCTGGTCATGCCGGGCCACGAAGAGTTATACAATATTAGTACGTTCTAATTGTCGTTACATGGATCGAGAGTATAAAGATAAGTTGGAACCGAAGTTTCGTAATTATTCAGTAAACACTGCGCTCGTTCGAAACTGATAGATGAATCGGGCTGACAGTAGATAACTTACCAAAGAAGACTGTTATTTGTTTTATCTTCGGATAAAACGAGATAAACGTAAGAATAAAGAGCCCACACCTTTATTCGTCGAGTGCTGCTTGATACAAATACGAGTATAATAATACTTTAGTTCTGTAATTTTGATAAAGTCGGCATAACAAAAGGGGGTAAAAAGATAATCGTAAAAAAATGTTTTAAAAAACATAAAATTCATTCACTCAGCAGAGTAATATAAATGAAATAAAATGTTTTATTCCTCAAAGTGTTGGGAATCTAACACATAAGTTAAACATTTCCAGTTTCTAGAACATACGATTCCTGCATTTCTTCAAGAACAAACTTTTATTTTACCTTTTTCTCAGTAGCTGTCAACAACTTCTGTGAGTAAAATTACATTTATTAAACTGCATGTTGGATCGATTTACCAGATGAATTGTTTGTTTGTTTGTTTGTTTGTTTGTGTTGAATTTCGCGCAAAGCTACTCGAGGGTTATCTGCGCTAGCCGTCCCTAATTTACCAGTGTAAGACTAGAGGGAAGGCAGCTAGTCATCACCACCCACCGCCAACTCTTGGGCTACTCTTTTTACCAACGAATAGCGGGATTGACTGTCACATTATAACGCCCCCACGGCTGAAAGGGCGAGCATATTTGGCGCGACGGGGATTCGAACCCGCGACACTCGGATTACGAGTCGAACGCCTTAACACGCTTGGCCATGCCGGGCCTACTAGAAGAAACAAAAAATGTGAGGTTAAAAATGACGTCACAATGGCTGGCACGGTCCTCAAGGAGAACTGCTTCTCTTTTACTAACGAATACTGGGACTGACCGTAACTTATAACGCCCATATGACTAGGGACGCGAGCATGTTTCATGTGACGAGCATTCGATCCCTTGGCTCTCAGATAGCGAGTCGAAAACCCTAAACCACCTACCAATGTCAGGGCCACAAAGTGTGTTATACTTAAAGACAGTAAAAGTGATTTAACACTGCTTTGCATTGAGATCTAACATTTAGAACACTCTTTTTTATGATATGTCACAGAAGATCCACCTCCTTCGCTTTTGGTGGTATGTACTCAAGTTCCTATTTGAATGTATTATTTTCTTACACGATTAATCGTGTAGAAATGCGAAACAACAAAACAAATCGAAATTGTCTTGTTACTAATAAAATGAAACGTGCGATTTTATATTCCATTTACGGTTACTTCTATTGGGCCCGGCATGGCCAGGTGGGTTAAGGCGTGCGACTCGTAATCTGAGGGCCGCGAGTTCTCATCCCCGTCGCGCCAATCATGCTCTCTCTTTCAGCCAGGGGGCGTTAAAATGTGACGGTCAATCCCACTATTCGTTGGTAAAAGAGTAGCCCAAGAGTTGGCAGTGGATGGTGACGACTAGCTGCCTTCTCTCTAGTCTTACACTGGTAAATTAGGGACGGCTAGCGCAGATAGCCCTCGAGTAGCTTTGCGTGAAATTCAACAACAACAACCATACTTCTAATGTAGTGATTTACCACATATTCAAGTAGTGGAGGAAGGTTTGCAGTCCTCAAATTAGCGGTCTGTTCTCAATATTTTGTGAACAAATGTCTGTAAGGACCAACTGGAGATTAGTGTAGGAATTGGTAGCTTTTTTTGCTTGAAATTTAACTTTTGTTTAGATTTGGTACTGACGCTTTCTTTATGTTGAGATGGGTTTAAGAAAGAATGTGAAATATATGTAAAAAAAAGAACTTATGACGTGGAGTTAGTTTGGAAAAAAAATTACTGAAGAGGAAGAACACTTAATACACGCAAAGGGAAAACTGTAGTGCAAAAGGATCTATTCAGCACTTTGAATTTCGCGCAAAGCTACACGAGGGCTATCTGCGCTAGCCTTCCCTAATTTATCAGTATAAGGTAAGAGAGAAGACAGCTATTCATCACCACCCACCGCCGACTGTTGAGCTCTTCTTTTACCAACGAATAGATGGATTGACAATCACATTATAACGCCTGAAAGGGCGAGCATATCTGGTGCGAGGGGATTCGAACCCGCGAATTACGAGTCAAGTCCCTTAACCACTTGGCCATGCCGGGCCTATTTTTATTATATTAATTCTGAGTATTATTATTGTGAATCTATCTTTACAGACATAACTATTTTTCCATAAAATAGGTAAGATTAAAGTTACAGTCTAGTCAACAAACTGGTTTTCAGAGCCTCGATCGAAAGTATTAATTAATAATAAACGCTATAAAAGCGTATTTTTTAATCACTTCACAAGGTTGATCTGTCAAAAACTTATTGCAACTCACCGTTTTTCTTTTATTTGATGGGCCCCGACATGGCCAGGTGGGTTAAGGCGTGCGACTCGTAATCCGAGGGTCACGGGTTCACATCCCCGTCGCGCCAAACATGCTCGCCCTTTCAGCCGTGGGGGCGTTATAATGTGACGGTCAATCCCACTATTCGTTGGTAAAATAGTAGTCCAAGAGTTGGCGGTGGGTGGTGATGACTAGCTGCCTTTCCTCTAGTCTTACACTGCTAAATTAGGGACGGCTAGCCCAGATGGCCCTCGAGTAGCTTTGTACGAAATTCAAAAAAACAAACAAAACAAACTTTATTTGATAAATCCAGACAATAGATAGCGCTGTACGTGATATAATTTTTTAAACTACGTGTAACTAATGTACGAATAAAGTTTTAGGCCATCTGTACCGACACTCTTAATAATTCTTACGCTTGTTGTAAACAGTTTGCTTGAAATTATAGTTGAGTACATGTTTAAACCGATTTTTAACACCTGTTTTCAGTGTTATAGCTCCAAAATATTTTCGTCTTTCACCAAGAGGACACTACGGCCACCAACCGAAGATGGCAGCGACCGTCATACTTACATTGTTGTCGTGTTTCGTTGCGGTCGTGCTGTTTGTAGAAGCGGCGCCTATCACCGGTAAGGAATAACCAGTGTATGGCATTTCTTATTTTTTAATATTCTCACACAAAAACGAAGTTTGTTGAAAATAACCAGAAGTGTACTACATCATATCTCATTTATATTAATATAAAAAAACAAACTAGCAAAGCAATAGTCCTTGTTAGGACCAAACAAAAACGTTGTTTTCCAAGGTCCAAAACGTATTGAGAACAAAAAACGTTCTTATCGGTTCATTTAGAATTGCACGTTGTATTTTCTCGACTACCAATTCCAATAATATTTTCACGTTCTGTCATTCAGGAGACAAAGCTACGATTGTGTCTGAAGTTGAAGAAAACGACACCAACGCAACTTTCCTCGATATTAAGCACGTGCAGTCTATTAACCCAGATTCATTCAACTCTCCCAAAGTGTGGATAAAACTTGAAGAATTCGTCAACAAAGCTAAAACGGATCCTTCTTTTTTGGAACTTCTTTTAAAGATTTTGATGAAACTTGGCTTCTCTTACAGAGAGGTTCAGGACCTCCTCACCAAAGGAACTACTAATTGGAGAGGAACAGATATCACTTTGCAGGACGTTTCGAAGTTCTGCTGCCCACTAGGACTATGAGCAGCGGGAAGTGACTTTTTGAAATGTGGATTTTAAGTAATTGCAAGTGCAAACTTCGTGGCTTTTTTTGCTATCAAATAATCGGGAAGGAACTTTTTTTTTAGTACAGTATTGATTTGTCTAATTCTTACCAATCTTATTAATTTTGATACTTGTCTCAAACGATAATTTTAGAAAACCTTGTAGACAACCGATTAATTAAAAAAAAATTTCATAAGGTCAGTAAACCTGGCCGACGTGACCAATTATTTCCAGGAAATTAATATTAATAGAACACGTGTCCAATTTAACACAAAATTAGGTCCATCTTAGCCTAGTGGTTAATTAGTTGTTAGTTTTATAAATCTATACCCATCGAGTTAGCTGCCGTGTCCATTGAGAGGGATTGGACACCGAAATTTACTGTTTGTTAATTTATCGCTGACCAACCGAGAAACATCTAGGGTTTAGCGTGCCGGGCTGATGATCATAAAGTCTAAAGCCCGAGCCACAACACGTACTGCTGCACACACACCACACTTTCATATGTAGAGGTATGAATGTAAGTACGACAGACAGTTCTGCTACATGGGCGGCTATCGATGGTAGCAAGTTACGTTCCTTACCAAAAGTTCTACATTAAGTACAAGTGTGGTTGAACCAAACGAGTACCTTACCTGGACATATATATATCCTAGTTTAATATTCAGTACTTCAAGTTTGAAACACGTAACAAAATATGATGGTGATAGATTTCTATTAGTAGCGAATCTTCTCCCCCAAATAAAATTCAGCGATTTGAGCTTGACCCCCCACAGACTGACTGTGGAACACATAGTATGAACTGGGACCGAACACCAAAATCACCCAGTAATCTACTGAACGTGTGACATGTGATGGAGGTAGGTTATTAGAGATTATGGGTTCGACTCGCTTTCTTCTCAAATTTTGTACCGCTTTAGATAAGTACAAAAATGTACACAACAGTACGACAGTTAAATTTTTTTTATTAATGTATATATTTTAAACGAAACGCTTTTGAAACAAAGTTACACAACTTTATCGTTATTCATTATGTTCATATCCCAGTTTCCGTTCTATCACATTCGTATTTAAGCGTTTTGTAACATTATATGCACAATCAGTCAGGCCCGGCCTGGCCAGGTGGTTAGGATGCTCGAGTCGTAATCCTAGGGTCGCGGACTCGAACCCCCGTCGCTCGAAACACTCGTCCTTTCAGCCGTGGGGACGTTATAATGTTACGATCAATCCCACTATTCGTTGGTAAAAAAAAAAAAAAAAGTAGCCCAAGAGTTGGCGGCGGGTGGCTATGGCTAGCTGCCTTCCCTCTAGTTTCACACTGCTAAATTAGGGACGGTTAGTACAGATAGCCCTCGTGTAGCTTTGCGCGAAATTAAAGAACAAAACAAACTAAAGCACTATCAGTCTATAGATGGCCGTGCAATAGGAAGGTTGTTTTCAGCTTCTGATTGGCCGGATCTTAAATCACAAGGTTACCCGACTAATGACTGATTTAAGCCTTTTGTCTTAAAGATGAATTATTATATTCATTAATACAATTACGTGATTAATATTTTTATGTTCGAGTAACCCAAGTTACGTAAGAAGGAAATACAAAATTGTCATGTTTCTTTAACCCCATACTTCGACAACCCAAGTCCATTTCTTCATCGATATGTATCTTTTCATATAATACAGAAAACAAAAACACTCCATAGTTATACTCAGTATTAAATTTAACTTACTCTCAGTGACGAACAAAACTAAACAATGAGATATCTATGATGTGTCCACCATGAGTATCGAAACCCAATTTTATCAACACAAGCCTTCAGACTTGCCACTAAAAGGCGCTGGGTATTCAATAGGTGAAACTGCACTCCACAGGCAAAGGTAAAAATTTACTTTTGGTGAATAGAAAAATATATTTTATGATAACTTCAGTGTCGGCCACAAACCAAGGATTTACAAAAAGTTGCGATTCTATTTTTTGTTTGAATTTCACGCAAAGCTACACGAGAGCTATTTGTGCTATCAGTCCCTAATTTAGCAGTGTGACACTAGAGGGAAGATAACTGGTCATCATCACCCACAAAATAACGAATAGTGGGATTGACCGTAACATTATAACGCCCCCACAGCTGAAAGGGTATGTTTGGTGTAATGGGGATTCGAACGCGCGACCCTCAAATGACGAGTTCAGATCCCTCACCACGTGGCCATGCCGGGCCTTCAGAACGTCACGATGCAGCGTCTTTAACTTTCGCAAACATCAGATTTAATTACTGGCTTTATTCAATCTGGGAGGAGTTATTTTTAAAAACGTTAGGTGTAGTACATTATGTGCACGTGGTAATTTCTTTTTATGTATCCGGCATTTTATATTAAGAACTCAGTATCACATAATAACCAAATGTAAACAGAAATCTTTTATTTTCCACTTCTTATAAAAAACACAGGAGGTAACAAATCAGCAGAGGAAAACGTTGTTATGAAATGGTGACCATTATAAAATACTGACGAGAAAACATTAAGTATTCGTTGTCATACCCTTTACGTCTTCTTTAGAACACGATGAAAAATATTTATTCAAACTATGATATTATTTAAGAAGTTTATTTATTATGTATGTTTATCAGTTACGATGGTATTTGTGACTATGAAAATATGTAGCAACGTGTATATATGTATATAAACAAAGCAAAGCCAAGTGGTACAAAGTACAAATATTATGTTCGAAAAGGTTTGAACGACGTATCAGCTATTTCAATCTATTCGAACTGATTTGCCGTTACTGTCTAAGATTTAGAGAGGCACAACATTACAAGTAACTAGTAACCCAAAGTAAGTTCCTGACAGACCCTAGATAAAACTGTTCATAGCTGATAATTCTATTTCTCAGACATACTGGTTAAGTAACTGCTAACCCTAATTCTGTGTCTGATACACATCATGCGTACAATTGGTAACCCTAACTATTTCTGAAAAACGTTCATACAATTGCTGGTTGTTACGTCTTATTTCTTAAGTACATAGACTTTAGAAACAGAATCATAAAATTATTATACAAAATAAACGGGAGTTTAAAGAATGCAGATACAGAAAGCCATGTGTTATTCGTAGTCATTAAATGCACTGGTTAAAAAATGAAAAAAAAACAACCCATCAGGTTTTAAGGTTATAAATTTACTAAAAAACAAGTTAATGTAATATTGCATTACCAATATTCCAATTCTTACCAATGACACGAGTTCACGAAATTGTTGAAAGTGACTAAATTATATAGTAGTATGAATAGTTTGCTTTTCTACCAACCTGACCAAGAAAACTTAAGTAAAGCTTACACTTATGTTCACATAACCATGAGTACGTGTTATTTTTTTTTTATTATTATTATTGGTTCATCACTGTATAGCAGCCATTTCGTACGTTTCTGATTGGTTGATTAAGGTGTTCTGTAAAGAGCAATTTGTTAATACTTTTTTACTAATCTCCCTCTTTCAACATTACTACTTAGTAACTATATTAAAACATTGTCTCACTAGGGGATGTGTGTATATATTTGAGTAAATCTTGGAAAACCCTTTTAAAACTTAAACTCCCATGGAAATGTTCACGAATTCTGCTGTAGCCACGAACATGTTTTAGACTAATACACAAAAAAATGTTAGTTTGCAGGGCATTATGTCAGAACATGGCTGATGTTAATTTAAAAACGTTTTTTTCTTAACTAGCCTTATACAGGTTTACAGCAGGAAGAACATGAAGGCACACCTTCAGATCACCACTAATTAGGACTAACAAATCAACACTAGAGCTCACTGAGTCAACTGGACATGCAATTCATAAAAACAGCCAAGTAGAGCCCAGTGGTTCGTATGTCAGACTTTGGAGCAGAGAATATGTAGTTTGCACCCTGTGACTGTAACTTAGGGACCACAGGTGCATTATAAGAGTGACAGTCAAGTCTCACTATTTAACCTGACAGCAGCAGTTCAAGAGTTTGCAGTTCATGATGTTGGCTAGTTATACCTTCTCATTTAAGTCTATCACTTGAAAAGTAATACAAACGGCCCTGGTTTGGCTCTCCTCAAAATCTGACAAACAAATTCAGGAAACCTCTGCTACAGTGTATTAAAGCAGTGGCATACAGCACACAAGGTGTGATGTCAATTACAAAAGATTTGTCATCAATTATCATCAGTTGTGCAAACCACTAACCTACAGATCAGATCAGATTTAACCATCACATCTAAAATTCACTGAAAAAAAAAGATATTTTACCTTTATTGGTAAACAGTAATGTTTGTATTCTTAGCAACTGTGATGTTGGGAAATACCAAAGAGTTTGGACAAGAATGTAGAATGAATAATTTTGTCAATGATTTTGAGCAAATTTTTATCAATTTATTTTTTAAAGAGCCTCTTTGAGCTGTCTATTACGTCCACCAGGTAGGATTAAGACCCAGATTTTAAAATAAGGAAATATGTACAATAAAATAAGTTCTCCATACCAAATGTAGCTCAGACAGAAGATGCTACACAATAAAAGTTCAATTATAAATTCTTCCAAACAAAGATAGAAAACTACAACATCACTTTCTAAATACATTTATACCTGCAATGATTCAAGACGTCAAAATACGTTGCTCGATTTGTTCCATTTCAAAACCTCCTTTTCCGTCTCAAAACAGAATAATATTTTTAGCGATTGAGTTACTATTATGAACACACATTTTTTACAGAAAAACAAGTGTATATATTAAAATACAAACCAAACAGTATTCTAAGTGCAAACTAGAGGGACACTCAATAGAGTGCATACTTCTGTTATGCAACGTTGATCATATAACGACTCTCGAAAAATACGAAAATGCGTCTGTATGTCTTCATCAACAGACAATTTATAGCAGGACAAAGGGGGATAATATTGTACGTGTGTCCACAAAGTTTCATCAAAATCCAATCATTTTAGATTGAGTTATAGAGCAAAAACAGTGTGAAAAATCAGTCCCCCATGTTAACGGATAGAGATTTAAAAAAAAAAAAAATGTGACCTTTAACCTCAACAAACTAATCACTTCGAAGTTGGGCCATGGTCCAAATGTATAACATTTTTTGTTCGAATCTATTCATCTGTTTGAGAAATTTTGCTGACAAACACACAGGAGTGAAAAGATGACCTCTGTCCACCTGCAGTGGCAGAGGTAATAAATCCACTAACTACAAACACAAGAGGTAAAAACAAACAGAAACACAATATTAACTTAATTAAATACACAAATACAAATATTTTCACATGCTTATTTACAAAGGATAAAATAGAGATTACATAATACAGTCCTTTAGCACATGTACACACTTACTTGAATATTTACTATAATACACACATCATGCTATCTTTTTGACCAGAATTAAGTCATAATGCAAATGAAACTTTCGTTTTTTTCAGTATAATTTCATGGAGAAAATAGAACTAAACCTTCACAACAGAACTGAGGAAAAAAATAATTTATTACAACCGTGGTTTCGCCAGTAAAGATATGGGAGTATTATGGATATAGTAAGTGATGCATTTTTGTGAAACATACAGTTGTCTTGTTTTCTTCCCAACTCTGTAAGCATGGAGTTTCACCAAATACTGATGGTTTAAAAGTTTCAATTATATCACATCTTATTGTAAGGAAAGGTGCATTCCATCCAGAAAAAAAAACAAAAACATTGATTTTTAAACCATAAAAATGATTTGTTCATGGCATTACATTAACCAACAACTGTTCAGAAATTTAAAAAGCAATGACTGGTACAACAAATATTTAGAAATGAAACAGTAAAGAAACTCTGAGTTATTAGTCTTCTACAAACATTCATTTGTAATTTTATTATTGCTAGGTCATCTTTGAGGTGCTATTTGTCAAAGGGGAAAACACGACCTCTCTGAATTGGTGAAACAAAACTGGAATGCCCCTCACAACAGCCATGACTTGAGATCTAATTCAATAACATATTAAAGAGTGTCTTTTTGTGTACAGGGAATAAATAAGTGGTAAACACATTGCTTTTCTCACTTGAAACTATAGAACTAAGAGTCAGACAGTTGATATATTTCTCTCTTAGGTCTGGTAATGAGCAAAGTTAAGACTAGAAAACCAGACAAGTAAAACCCACTGTCTAACTAGAATCCACGATTTTACCCCTAAAATTACAAATAGTATAAAATGTACATTATAGTAACTTTTGTTTTAATATATTAGCCTAATTCTTCACTTCTTTACTATATTTACTAAGTCTCTCACGGTATTTTGTAATTCATCAAAAAAGTCGTGTACTAGATACAATGTTATTACCTGAAGGCAATTGTTCCGCCTGCTTTTCCAGTTTAGACAACAGTTCACGAAAACGAAATCGCCTGTGTGGAGAAACATTATCTGCATAGTTTACACATGAAGACTGAAGGAGTTTCACTTTATCCAACAGCTGCATGACATTCCCACTACTTATAGAAGTAGCAAGTTTTAATGAATGTATACTGTTTTCAAGGGCAGTGGAGATTTCCAATATGGTATCTTTACTTCCAATGCTATAAAATTCTTGTTTACTGGTCTGCTCATCTTTGGTGCCCTGTGATGATGGAGAACTTTCAACATCTTCCTGGGGAGAAACACAGGGCCTGTCAACTGTTTTAGAGGGCCTAGGACCTGGAGACATCACGGCATGAGAATCCTTTAATGATGATTTCAATGGAACCACAGGTTTAGGAATAACTGGGGACCACCGATCTTCAGTTTCGCTGTTTTGAGGGGAAGTTTCTGATTCAGTCCCAAATTCTCCTTCATGAGTGATTTCTTCTGTGTGTTCAACCATTGGTGATGCTTCAACCAGTGTTTTTGGTGCAATATTCTCCTTAATATAAATTGATGAACTTACAGATTCATTGCTCCTGTTTATAACGATTTCTTCTTCTTGTTCCAATGACTTTGTTTTCTCTATTGGTTGATATTCCATACTCTCAGAGATGATAATACAAGGGCTACTCATGCCAAGCTCCGATTCTTGTGTGGTGCTCCTTTCTAAATTTGTAACACTTCTAGAACTATGTCTCTCTTCTCCCTTCTCTACAACCACAGATGGTTCATTTAACTGGCAGAATATTGCCAGTTCATGTTTATTCTCTTCCTCCAGAAGCTTACATTTCAGTTTTGGTAAAACTTTATTAGTATCATAAATGGAAGTTTTTTCTACATCTTCTTCAGGTCTACTGAAGGGTACATAAAAATGAAACTGCGATTCCCCCGTTCCTTTTACCCTGTTTGAGCTGATCTGCTCAGAAAGCTTCGCTCCTTTCCGAGAGCCTAGCATCGAACAATTTACAAGTTCAGATTTTAAAAGTAAGTCTGGAGAAAGCAAACTCTTTTTTGGACGATTTGTTGCACCCAACTGTTCCTTGGCCTTTTCTGAACATTGTTCCACTCCTTCAGCGATTTGGAAGGATGCATCTCCTACTTCTATAGCCCTTCTTTCTTTCAGTTTAAGACTTTCAAAATATTCTGAGACTAGATGAGTTGCTGGGTTCTTCGTTGTTTGACTAATGTTTTCCACCTTGGCAAGTAAAGAGGCTTTATCTTCATGTGTAACTTCCCGTTCTGAGCACATATCCACAAATTCTCTTACAAATGAGGGACGTGAAGGAAAACCTATACGTGGCAATGGTGAAGAAACAATATCAGGAGATACCTTGATGGTTTCTGAATACTTCTGGCCTTTTCCCGAAAAAAATGGACTATCTACACTGGTACTCCAAGTCAGTGCTGTTATAGTGTTTGGACATTCTAATGGACTCTGACCAAATTTCTTCTCAGTCTTCCATCTCAACTGGTCATCTACTGAACCACTTTTTACAATTGGGAATTTTGGAGTTGGTGATCTCTCTTTGGGTGTTACTCTTACTGATATTTGTAAAACACTGGAACCAAAAGAAGATGACAATGACCGAGATTCAACAGCTCTGGATTCCAAAGAATCAAAAGTTCTAGTGTAGCTATCATTATGGTTTTCAAGTCTAGTTTCAGCACCAGAGTTTGAAGAGTTGTCCATACCAGGTTCATGGTTGTTTTCAGTTTCTGAAGATTCAGAAACAATTCCCTTATTTTTCCCATCCCGAGAAGATTTGTGACCTATCCTTCGACTTCTAGGTAGCCTAGGAGATAGAGAAGGCTTTGAACTAAGATGTCTAAAGTCTGGGATAGATTCACTTTCATATATGTCCTTGTTCTTATAGCATGTAAAATCTGACGTTTGTCTATGTAAACAAACTTGAGATGAACTATTAACACCCTCTTGTCTTTGCCATCTTGAATGTGGGTATTTTGAAAAGAAATGAATTCCAGTCTCTGGTTTATAAGCATCTATATTGCTAAAATTTTGATTTTGTGAGCACTGGTGCACAGTAGAACTTTCCAACCCAATATCATTAAACATTTGAGACTCACTTTCCATAAGAGGTTCAGGATACTTGGTTCCAGCATAGACACCATGTTGTCTGAGTGAATCCAAATATGCTCCGATTCTTGCTCCTTTGGGAAGTGTACCATAACGATTAATGGCTCGTTTCACATTTTGGACCTCTAGAGCTGCAACTTGCAGTTTCTTGGGTTCTTTTGTTTTATTTGAAACACTATTATCTTTTGTATTATTATGTTGCCGATTGTTAAGACAGTAAGTCTTTGCTTTTTTCATTTTGTGCTGGTTCAGGGATACTGCTGGAACACTAGAAGCTGCAGTATGAGCATCCGATTCGTCGGTGCCTGGAGTTTCCCCCGTTAAATAACCATGTATTTCCTCACTTCTGTTTACTGCCCTAACTTTCTTGTTTGAGATATCAATCTTATTTTTACCCATTTCCTTTCCCCCAATAGTTCCGTGAGACTTGTCTTCAAAGGTACCGGTTCGTTTTGATAGTACAGGTGCTGACTTGTTACAAGGACTACATCTTCGAAGTTGAACAAGTGTAGATCTAATAGGGATGAAGGCCTGGTGTTTAGAAGAGCCTTCTCTGAGACAACCTAAAAAACCAAAAATGATGATTAACCAGAGTTAAATACTAATTGTGCACAGAATATTTAATACCTAACTTTAAGGTTTACTATCTGCATTACTTTGAATGCATACGAGGTCAGCAATCCAACAGCAAATAAAAAACAAAAACACTGCATTCATCAAATAAAACCGATTTCCTGGGCATTTCAACTTTATCAGATTTTGGTTATTTTTATGAATAAAAGGTTTAAACAAGAATTTCCAACAAACCTGAAAATTATTTTGTATATCAAACAATTTTAACCGTTCAACTATTTAGCTAGTTACACAGATTCAGCCTCATAACTACTTAGCTACTGTAACAGTTAAAGTAGCTTAATTTCATAACTACTTTACACAACTCATACTTTCCTTTGTTACCTGAAGAAACTTGGACAAGTTTTAGTCACTTTTTAATGTGTTACTAGACAACAGCACAAAACATTACATTATCTTCCATACAAGTCTGCAAAACATTCAGTATTTTAACATATTTGTTAACACAACAACAGATTTTTTCCACAGATTTCTGAAAAGCAAAACAAACATTTATCGAAATTTGGCCTTTTTCCAAAAGTTGTAACCCTCATTTGTATCTGTAAAACCAACAAACAGCAACCTGATTATTGGTTTGTTTTGAATTTCATGTAAAACTACATGAGGGCTATCTGCATTAGTTATCCCAAATTTAGCAGTACAAGACTAGTCGTCAACAACCACCATTAACTTTTGAAGTACTTTTTTGCCAATGAATAGTGGGATTGACTGTAACATTATAATGATATAAGACAAGAGGGAAGGCAGCTAGTCACCACCAACTACCATTAACTCGTGAGCTACTTTTTTTTTTTTATCAATGAACAAGTGGGATTGACTGTAACATTATAACGTTCCTCTAAATTATGCCACCTACTTACTAAAAATTTAAATAAAATATTTCACCTACTATATTAAAACCAAAGACTATGAGCTACTACAGGTTAGAAGCAAACAACCATTTCATAGATGCTGAACTATTTTAAGAAAGCTAAACACTAATGAAGTATTTATTATTATTATGGTACAAAGGATGTCAAAAGAAAGAAAAAGGTTAAAAAAGAAACCTTGATCAGCTAACGGGTAATCCTCATTACGCTGATAAAGGCTGGATGACTGTTCTCCATACACTCTGCAAGGTACTGGAATGTTCTTTTCTAGCTGCTTCTCTACTTCTACAGAAGGATTGACACATGCAAGTTTATATACAAAGAATGAGAGATCAAAGCTGGAAGAAGACAAGAACAAAAAGTATACATGTAAAAACGGCTCGTGATGATGACTGAAGAAGGTTGAAACGTTGTTCGCCTCCTCTCGTAAAAAATTTTCTTAACCCAAACGAGCCGTGTTTACATATGTATTTTTCTCTACAAGTGGGCTTTCTCGACATCACTGAAGAACAAAAACTGACTCATTTATAATGTTACCTGAAAGTTTAAGTTGAAGAAGTGAAAAGAAACTAGGTTATTACAACTTCAGATCTTTCTTGGGTTAGTTTGGAAAAATTTGAAAGAAAAATCCTTTATCCACTTCAGTGAACCTTCTAAGAATAATTCGACTATTCTACTTTACTTTTGGGATAAGAAATAATTAATATGTATCTTACCAGTATAAACAATAACTTATCTTGAAACTTTGACTAGTTTGTTTGTTTTTGAATTTTGCGCAAAGCTACACGAAGGCTATCTGCGATAGCCGTCCCTAATTTAGCAGCGGAAGACTAGAGGGAAGACAGGTAGTCAGAAAGTTTGTAATAGTTAGAGGAAATTGTCTATTTTTTCATGTTAAAATACTTTTTGTTCATTATTTAATTAAATACAGATTAAAGATTATTTTGTGTGTTACTACCATAAATATAAATAAAAGTATGGTTAAGTGTTATTGACAGTTAAGAGCAAAAAAAAAAAAAAGTACAGTAGTCAGTCAGTTTTTAATTTATTATTATAACAGTAACTAAAATATCAAAATAGAGTTCTGTTTAGGTTAGATTATGTTAATAATAATAAAACTATAATAAATATATTTCAAAAGGTATACATGCAAGAAGCTCAGAGTAACTTATGGGTAATGTAAAGCAATAACCCAACATAAACTGCATGCTTCTGAAGTGATTCACAACTTGTAAATGCATGAATAATAATTAGACACTGTTCATATGGTAATAAAACAATAAAATCTAATAACAACAATTAAATGTATACTGTTTAAAGCTACTTCGGATAAATGAATGTAGTTTCATGTTACACTTGTAGTAATTCCACAAAGACAAAAAGAGAATTTAAATTTACAGTGGAACCCCTCAGATTCGGTCACCCCTTGAAAGCAGTCATTCAATCACAGTCCCTTTTTTTGTTTATATAATCCCTAATTATGTACAGTGGAACCCCTCTAAGCGGCCACCCCTTGAAAGCAGTCATTCAATCACAGTCCATTTTTTTGTTTATATAATCCCTAATTATGTACAGTGGAACCCCTCTAAGCGGCCACCCCTCAGATTCGGTCACCCCTTGAAAGCAGTCATTCAATCACAGTCCCTTTTTTTGTTTATATAATCCCTAATATGTACAGTGGAACCCCTCTAATCAGGCCAGTTTGTCTCATTCCTGAAGGTGGCTACTTTAGAGGGGTTCCACTGTATTTCAGTTTTTCTTTTTGGTGGTAAAATTTAGCAAACTTGTGTAAAGTTAGAATAGAAAAAAAATAACAGATAAAATATGAAAGTTTTACTGAAAACAAGCATTTCAAATCTATTTAGAAGATTTTAGAGAATACATAAAGGAAATGCAAGATTGTTTAGACAGAAAAATATTTCAATCTTAACATGAAAATCACTTTGCACATGGACAAATACTTCACCAAAACTATAATTATTTGTGTGTGAAAGACAAGAGGTCATGTGGTTGGTCAAATTGACCCAGTCTGTATGGAGAGAATTAGAGAGGAAAGAGCAACATGGCTCTGCCACACAATCCAAACATGGCCAATTTTGACACCAAAAAATTTGTGAAAAAACACATAACATATAAAAACTGTTTATATCACCACTTGGGACATACAAGAAGGTACCTGTGTACTAAATGTCATGCAATTTGGTTGATATATACGTCAATAGTTGAAAAAGACTCCTATAGCTCTTTCCTCACTGAAAAACACGAGTAAAAAACAAAAATTTCAAAATTGTCTACATCTACATTTATACTAAACCTCATGTAAATTGGTCAAAATATTAACAAAAATGAACCATAACACCTAAAATTATGCTTTTTGTGACCTTATAACCCCCAAAAATAACAGAAACAGCATTTACCATATTTTTGTATGTATATTTGTAAAACCTGTAATTGATCAAAATATGGCAGATTGCCCAGAACCCCCCCCAGTTTGTTTTCTGTGAAGTTTGACTCTCCCCATACAAAAACATAACAAAATGGGAAAAAATTCAACTATTTGCATATCAGAGTGCATGAAAATGTACATTTGTGTCTATTCCAGTAAAAGTTGTATCCAGTTTTATGCCATGGTAAAGACAAGTGCCAACATATATTTCTAATTCCCCCTTCGACTCTTCTGGAAATAGATTTAAAAAAAAAGTTTTTTTTTTTAATTGAGCTTTTCACATATTATACTTACACATTGGTGATTTTATCGTATTTCTGCACAAAATATTCTCAATTAAAATAATTACTTATCTTATTTCAGTGAACTTGTAATGAAGAATAGAAATGATTCTTTTCTCCCCAGTGTTTCCGATACACAATTCAGGCTGAATTCGAGATATTAGGGCAAGCAATATTTGCAGCGCCATCTAGTGAGCACATATTGTAATACAAGTTAACATGCAAATATATTTGGATAAATAATTAAAAATACGGCAACAAATGGTTTGCCCAGATAAACTTGGTCAAGTATTCTTTGAAAAGTAGAGGGCACCCAAATCATGGGATAAATTACTAGGGCTACCTCTGGTAAGCAGCAATACACCAAAGTTTATTATACTAATATTTAAAAAGTAGTAATCAGTTTGGTTTATAACAGGATAGTATCGTCAGTTAGCACTAAGTCTATTTCTCACACAATTATATTAGCAAGAAAAAAAAATCTTTAAACTCAGAGTTAGTGAAAAGATTTAGTAAACATATTTAATACCTTAACCTAAAATGTGTGTAATTAAATTTTGGACAGGTTTTCAAAAAGTGTCTACTATCCACTATTAAATGGAAATCAGAATTTGACTTCTTTGAACACTTTCAATATCTAAATATACTAGTTCCACTTCTGCTTGGTGAAGTATGCACATGCGGTACTAAGGTGGGTAATTTAAGGGCGTGCGAGCAGCTCAGTTGTCTCACTACAAGGGAACGTTTTTACAACACAGTTGGGTAGACCTGTTGGTCACACAAAATGGCCATAAATGCCAAGTCACCAATTACAGAATGAAAATGGTTAAGATGAAAGAATTGGCTAAATTTATTATTATTATTAAAAAATCTGATGTCGGTTCACAGTATACTTTTAATGGTTACATTTGCATATCTCGATTAGAATAGTTAAATAATAATGTTTCTCCATAATTTTTTTCTTTGTCTAGTTTAATATTAAAGTATTTACTAATCTATCTATTTTATTTTAATAAATCAACAAATTGTTTTTAAGTTTTTAATCACACAAGAAAATAAAATCTTACCATTCTACAACTTACCTTCTGTTATGCTGGAATTTTGGAACATTGTCTCTAAAGTGTGATGAATATATTCAAACGTTGGCCTTTCTAGAGGCTCCCACAACCAGCCTAAAACACACGAAAAAAAAACTTGATATATAAAGTTTTTCCAAACAGCTGTAACATAACCTCTTAACCCTTTCCTACAATTGGATTGGGTGGAGTTTACAGCTCATGCCATCATGTTTTGTAGATTGGCATTCAAAATGTACGTCAAAAATATGTCATTAAATTGCAATTTGTAATTCAAAACTTAGTATATGTACTTTTTTTTTTTTAAATTATAAAGAACGTTTGTTTTCAATAACTAAATATGAATTTTTGCATGCTATCCGTCATCATTATTACCAGCTTTTGGTAAGATTACATTTTATGACACCGCAATATAATGTATGCAGTTTTAACCAATTAGAAGCTCACATTACCAATATTGACAAGCTAGAACATAACATAAAGAGTCTCATAGCTTTTCTATCTGCCAAGATATTATATTCAGCCAACCCACCACAGTGGCTCCACCCACAATTTCATCTTTTGAAAATACCTGTTTACCAAGCTCTGTTTCTCTTATGTGTATGTTTATAACCAATCCAAATTGTCCATTTTGAACTATGTAGCCCTGTCAGTATTCCTAAAGTGTTTATGTGAGGAGAGCCATTATAACTATTGATGAGTGAAATATAAGATTAAAATAGGATTCTGATCAGAAACAAGACCCAAATACAACTTAGTTAGAAAGACTGATAAATTTGTGTGGATTTTTATAGTATCAATGTAGTAACTTATGATGTTTAGTTCTAAAAAGGCACATATAAAAAGTTGTCTACATCCTCCGCACGTGAATTTTGACGAGGCTTAGCCAGCACAATGCACGAGTGTAAAACACTTTATAACAATGTAGGTTGTAGGAATCGTTGCTTTCTATATATTACTTTCATGTTTACTGTTCTACATTTTAAGAAAAATATTTAAAATTTTAACATTTATTTGTAAACCGTAATAATATACGAACAAAATGTTGCTATTTTACGAAATACTGGTACGCTATTACTTGTATTAAGAAAAGCAAGATATATGTACTTAATATTTTACAGTGTTTCATAAGGGAAATCATGGTTTATGCTGAATTATCGAGGCCACTTTCAAGCATTTTTTGGAAGCTGAAATCTACATCAAAATCAATCAGATTCCACCAAAAGTTTATAAAATTCCTACTTGTTCAAAGTATGAACACAGAGTAAACAGAATATTATTTACTGTGCTTGACTCTGCAGCACACATTAGGGTTTGATACCACTATATATTCTGCTATTATAATAATTAAGTTCTTTTGCAAAAATAAAGGTCCCGTTTCAAGCAATCTGTAGCCCTCCAAATTAACTTCAAGGGCTTTCAAGAATGCACATGCATCCTGCAACTTGTGCATGTGAAACTCATGTTACAGGGCGTACATGGGTAATTTAGATTGATTCTCCAATTTTTTTTTAATTTTTTTTTTTTTTATGGCAGTTACGAGTCAGTCAATTAAACCAGCACTCTTTAACATTAGAGAAGAAAAAATAAACAGATAAAAAGTAAAAAAGTTGATATTTATTTAGGAGGTTTTAGAAGTTAAAACAAATAAAATGCGACACTTTTCGGATGAAAAAAGTATTTTTTTTTTTTAATCTCAAAAATCAAAGTCGGTCATTTTGCACATTGATTAGACAATATTCCAAATGTAAACATTCACAAACAAATATTTAACTAAAATACTGATTTGAAGAGCTTCATTTTTTATGTACAAGTGTCTTGTAATATTTACCGATATTCTGCAAAACGTTTGTGAAAATACACATATATTATCACAAGTTATAGTGTGATTAATTGTCATGGCTACTTTGGTGGTTATGTAGCAGGCTCAACGTACCCAACACACAGTTAAACACTGTCCTAGATAGGGATTCCTTGAACCAGCCAGAAACACACAAAAACATTTTATATCATGCTTTACAAAGACACAGTAACATGATCCTAGATAAGAAAAATATATTACAAATTAAATTTCAAGTATACTAAATACAATTTATGAGGAAGGAAAAGCAAGAAACAAAAGGTACGTGAAACACACACGTGCTCACCCTTACAGACATTTTTAAATTAAGCCTAACTGTTAAATTGTAAATGTAAATAAAGTGGTCAACATAAATGTGCAATTATGAGCTTAACCAGTAGCAGATTTAATATTGTGTGGGCCCAGAGGCTAACAACTTTGTGAGCCATACATCCCATGTCATTTTTACATAGAGTAAAATTATCATTAGGTCCTCTTTAAGATCATGGGCCCTGAGGCCAAGTTCCCTCTAGCCCCTACCTAAATATGCCACCGAGCTCAATGTAACTCAAGTTTTACAATGCAGCGACAGCAAAAATGTCCAATTAAAACTGAGTAAATTTAGAGTTATATTGTACAACATCTTTACAGACAGTATCAAAATTAAAAAACTTAAAAGAAATAATGCCCTTACACTGCCTCATTAATTCATAAACCCTTAGTGGACACCCTGATGGGCACTCCATGCGATAACCAGTTTCCAGCATATGATAGATATCTGTCAGCTCAACCCCAGGATAAGGCGACATTCCATAAGTGGCCAATTCCCACAGAAGGATGCCAAATGCTACAGTGGAAAAAAATATATATATATTATATTATATTTTTATATGTACTATAGCAAAGTATTTCTAATAAACAAATAGTAAAGGGAGGTTACAGAGTACTTACAGTGGTCAGTGTTGTTTACATGATTTATACTGGACATTCTAATTCATGAATATATTAATTCAACTCTAAGTGTCAAGGCAAAAAGAAACAAAAAATGATATATAGATTCACGAAACAAGAAAACATGCATTAACATTCTTGTATGTAAAACTAGGTCTCTTTTAAACACAAACATTTGTAAATTATATGTTAGGCAGGGGATGGATTTAGATAAAATAAAAATATTACAATATCTTAGTGTGTGAAAAAAAATGAAAACAGGATTATTTTTTCCCCATTGTTGCTTATGATAACCATGAATAAGCAAACATGCCTTCAAATTATGATAACTGAATTAATTTATTTTTCCAATATAAAGTGTAGGCCCATACAGAAAAAGTGATCATTTGCCAATGATACACATGGTTTTGTTATTAGCTACTGTTTCTCACATAAATTAATTTTTGTACTTTATATAATAACGAAAGCCTGTGAACCATACAACCAAAAACGAAGTTAACATCAAAGTTAATACATATTCATTTAAAAAGAGATTTTCATGCAGACTAAACGAGATGTGTATCAATTTCATAGGTTTTGTTTGAGAATTAAACTATTTCTTGTCAAAATGGTGCACACAAGATGCTGAACCGAACAAAGGAGGAATAGACTCCATACATCCAATTAAGATTATCCACTGAGAAAAAAAAAGACAACCATGTATCAATGAAATTACTAGAGTGAAATGGTGCAAACCAAAACATCCGGACACTCAATTCACCAATCAGATATGGACTACTACATTATACACACTCTGGACTACTTTAAGTGATATGAACATGATAATAACTTAAAGAGTCAATTGCAGCCTGAACAGGATTTTCACTAAGCAGTGATTTTTTTTATTGATAGCCTAACTGGAATGAAAATATGTACAAATACAAAAACTTGAGTTTTTATATGACTCGGTATCTTCACTCAATCATCCTTATAGTTACGGCATAGGAACCAGAATCACATTTCACCCTTCAGACAAAAAAAAGTTGCTACTGTGCTAACTTATGGCAACGGACGTGTCGGTAAGTGCATAGGAAACAAGCTGTACAGCTGAGACGCATTTTAAAATTAGTCAAACTGGTTTACTTAAACTTGCTCTGTACTAATTAGACGTATCACCCGTTGATTGTTGATAAAGTTACGTGTCCGTAGTGTTGTGCGGAACATTTCACTCTTAATAACTAGATTACATTCAGCTTTGAAAACCACATTTTAACAGTTTGTAACCGATATCAACAACGACCATTTGCAGACTGAAGGCAGAACTCGGGAAGACGTGTCTCAGAGCCAACAAGATTAAGTTGTTTGATTACTTGTACGACCATAATGCAGAGTGTATTTCTCAACAAAACAACAACAACAACACCACAACATGAATTTAGTTTTCAAAGAAAAGAAACTTTTCTAAACTGGGGTATTCAGGGATACTGATATCTCTGTTCATTTACACCTTGCAATAAAATTCTTATTGACTTTGTGAGCTGAATAAAGTTTGAAGACAGATCACATCTATTAATTTGGCAGATTTGAAGACAGAAGATTATTGCTTGATACATATATGCAAGGTAACTTACTTCCACTTCTAAAAGAACTCACCCCATACATCAGATTTGGTAGAAAACTTGTTATAAGCTAGTCCTTCAGGAGCTGTCCACTTTATTGGGATTTGGCTCCAGCGTCGCAGTGTAGGTGTCATCACGCATCAGACGAGCTAGACCAAAATCAGCAGCTTTCACCAGGTGGTTATCTCCCACCAAACAATTTCTTGCTGCTAAATCCCGATGTATGAAGCAAGCGATTCCAGGTAAGCCATTGCGAGGGCTATCTGAGTAGCCATGTACATTAGGATCACAGCCGTGATGTCATTCCTCACAGCATTTCTTACGAGTCCAACAGGTTACCATGGGGCATGAACTCTGTGATAATGTAGAAAGGTGGTTCTCTAGTGCACACACCTGAAAACATGAGAATACTTATTAAAATCAATACCCACACTGCATTACTTATTAGTTGTTATAACACAACAACTTCCTGTTCTTGACTGGTACTTAAAACGGATTAAACATTTTTTCACAAAACTTTAATAATTTTACATAATGACTAACTTTATGAAATACTTTGAACAGTGCAAGTGGTAACTTTAAACTACTCTTTGTTGATAGAGAAAAATCAATTTTAATAATTCCAACGGGCTTGAAATAAAACATGCTCACTCATACACAGAGAAAAACATTACATTGAAATGCTGCAATTCTTAAAATGATAAAGTTATACAATTTCTCCAAGGTGAAAACAGTAATTATGGATTTTAAAACATTATTTCAGGTTTAAGTCCAACTAGCTATTCATCCATCTACAATATTTGCTGACATCGAAAATATTCAGGAAACTGGCCCAAGACATAGATTTACTGCAGCCATAAATAAACAGCCTACTCGGTGTCTCGTCTTCTGACGATAAATAAATAAACAGCCTACTCGGTGTCTCGTCTACTGACGATAAATAATTCTGCAGACAGCCAACTTTTCAATGACTATTAATTTACATATCAAGTCTCATTACACAGCATGGAAATGTATACTCATTGTACAACAATTTCCAATTTCAAACATTAACTAAAAAGGTGTGATTAACCTGACAAACTTGTCCACACAACTTAGTTTCTGCTGAGAAAAGAAATTTAAAACACGTAAATCAACTCAGTAATTTGTAACTTTCATACCAATCAACTGGACCAAATTTGGGTGTTTCATTTCTTTCATAATAGCAGCCTCTTCTAAAAAGTCCTTCAGAGACATAGTGTCTTCCTATAAATATACAAAACTTGTGTACAGAGAGAACTCTTCTAACTTCACAATAATTCATGTCATAAGCACTTTTACTTCAGAAATGTTTAAAATAGTTAACATTCCATAATATGATTTCTATTGCAGTTTGTACTTTTATAAACATATTTTAAAGTTTCATTAAAATGTATCAAAATTTATTAATAATAAAACATAAAATGAGAACAAACTATATAACAGTTGAATTTAATAATGGCACCAGTTAACACCAACTCATTCTTTGTTTAAAAACATCTTATATAATTATCTAACTACTTATTGTCCCTTTTGGATTCCACTTGCAACATCACAAAAATTACTGGCTTGCAAGAGATAAGAAACCTTTCTTTGTTATTTTCTTTTTCACTTCCTCATATTAAACATAGTCTCTACAAAACATTAAAAATGCCCTATTAATACTTTTAAAACTTATACCATTGTGGTAAACACAATATCAGCCCTTAACCCTTTCACAAGATCTGGGTATCGCATTTGCTTTAGGTTTTCCCAATCACTGTTGTTGATATTTGGTTCTACCAGTAACCAACAGATGTCATCCCAATGCCTATATAAAGTGAGAAAAAAATATTTATACAGTGCAAATATTAGACATTTATATAGTAATTATAGTGATTACAGTATAATATATAGCTGCATCACTCATGATAAATGCTGAGATGCTGCAAGACATAGGAAGAGAGCGATGCCATATCTGATAAAACAAATAAGCCCAGCTCACCCTTCCATCTTCTCTTATGGTCAGTAAGAGTTGCACTGGATCCAATGAACCTAAATAAAGGTTATTATATAACCTCCTGATATTTGTTTTTTACTTTTGAATGCTATACTGTGATTTGGTAGATAATTTATTTTGTACATGGGGTGGGGGTTTTCACCCCACTTGAGCAGTGAAAGGTTATCAGATAATTAGTATCTAGTATACTTGTTCCTGTTACTCATGGGTAATTATACTAATTGATGTCTTTATGCATCAAGACAAGAGAGAATTCTCAATGGCCATGGCACTTGAAATTCTCTTCAGACAGGACAAGAGTAAATTAATCTACGAGACCTTCAGCATGGACCAATACAGTAATTCTAAGGGTTTGACACCCAGAGTCCAAAACAGCAATGAGATCTCAAATCAGTCAAGAGATAACAGAGCTTACGAGCTGAAAAACAAAAAGTCCATACTAGAAAAACTCGGAGCCATTCTGCGAGTCACAACTGAGAATAACAAAGTTATCACTGAGCAACAGCCATGAATTACTAAATGTGATTTCACTGACATAACAACTATCTTACTTTTCAAGTACAAACTCAAGTACACAACCCAAAAGAAAATATTTTTAAGGGTAGAATAATTTTGCTAGTAAAGGACAATACCCATTACACATCTATACTGGACTTTACTAAGAAGTTTGTTATATGCAGCATTAAACATATGGCTACTGGAAACCTCTGCTACTGCTGTAACAAAAAAAAACTTCAAACTTTTAGAGCAAAGAAAGCGACTGACCTTGAGCGTTTTGACGGCAACTGTCGTGTTATACTTCTTCCAGATGGCCTCATATACGTCACCATACTGTCCTCCGCCCAGTTTGTGTTTCATAACAATATCCATTCTGTCAACTTCCCACTCATCCGGTTCTGGGCTGAGAGCAAACACAGCAGGCTTGTTCCTCTTGGGGGCTGGATAGAGCAAGAGGGTTATCAAACCATCAGCGTGCACGGAATGGTGATGGACGAGTTCGGCTAAAGTGTGGAACCGACATTCAGATGTCACATACACCTAAAGAAAACAAGCACGTATAGTCGGAAATTTTAAAGTTTAAAGCACAAATGAAAAACAGTTACGTACTACAGCCTTAGTGCAAAACAACACACATGCCTAAATAAACTAAACTACATGATACAGAAAACAGATGAAAGTTCAACGAAGAAAAACTTAGGAAACAAACAATCCCAGTCTCCTGTTAGGGCAGTGGTTCTTAATCTTTTCAGTGTTTGCACCCTTTCAAATCAGTAATCATTTCGCACCCCTGGAGAAATATAAAGCATACTCTTTATGTAAAAATATAGATTTGCTTTAATTATTCATGGGCATCCCTCACCCCTTGGGAATCATCTTAGCACCCCTAGGGTGCGGGCACCAGTTAAGAACCCCCTGTGTTAGGGTCTTCATAACTGCCCCCCCCCATCACACTAAACCTACACCTTGTGATAAACTAATAATCAAGTCTCATTCAAAGTGTTATTTATGCTTGTAATCAAAACTAAAGATCCAGATACACTACCTCCCCCCCAATACTTAAGTGTACCACCACAAAACAAACCTGTTTTATACTTGCTTACCTTTTGCCTTCTTGTGTCTTATATTAATCTGATAATGATACACCTCGTCCATCGTGCCTCAGAGATATCGATCTTTGACCTGGTATGCTCTCACTTTCTAACCAAAAACTTCCGTTGATACCACTGCTGAGTAAATATTCAGCTGCATTTCTGAAAATAGGTCCATGATACCATGAGTGTTTCTCCAAACTATTAGCAGGTGTGATGTAGTTACTGGGTACCCAGCCAACTTGACCTAACCTTGACTGTGCTTCACACCACTCTCTTGTCCTGTTATATGACAACACTTGTACTTGGTCTCCTAATTATTAGAGAAACAATAAAGTAACACCAAGGACAACAAACAGAGTTTTGTGGGTTTTAACACCAGAATTTTTTTTATTTTTTTTTAAATCAGCCCACCTCCAAAAACATATCTTAATATATAAAAGGTTTTAGAACTCAAATTTGTTCTTATGCAATCTAAGAAATTAACAATCACTAAATAATTAGTTTTCTGTTTCTAAGTATTCAAAGCAAAGGAGATTAAATATTTCTTAATAAATTAACTGATCATTAAGTGATTTCACTATACAAGCCTTAGAGAAAGGTTATGTACACACAAAAGTTTCACTAGTCACACTTAACTACCATGGCTGTAAAAAAAACCCATTACCGATGATTTTAGTGAATCTATTTTTCAGGCAACCAAACTTATCTCCAAATCTAATCTTAGCATTATTTTCTGTTAAGTTATAATATTTCATGGCATAATCACCACCTTTCTTCAGAGACACCTGATTATCTCCACCAGCCTGGAAATCATAGAGTGCTATAAATAAAAATGGATCAGAGTCCTCTGGAATAAGAAGATTATCCCTGGATAGCCACTGAGATGATCCTTCATTAGATAATGAAACGTTGCTCAGATGATCCCCAAAGTCAGGGACTTCAGGCAGGGGCCTACTCTGCTTGAGAGCATCTGGAACCACATAGTAAACATGTCAAACAAATTACCAGAGAGCAAAAAACAAATATATGTAATGTTACAATACAATCATTTTCTTACAGATTTAATGCAAAGTCATTCAAGTGACTCTGGTACTCAATTATTACTCATTAAGAATTTACTTTCTTCAACCTAGTTTTACCAAATGAACAACACAGTACTAAACACTTACTAAGATGAAGAATACAGGTATCTAACAGGCAAGAATATAACACATTTATACCTCGTGCAGGTAGACGATCTAGTTCTTAAAGAAAACCTTACCCGAAATATTGTTACTGAAGACAGGTCATATCAAATATTGTTTCATTTGTTAATAGTTTGATAATAAGGCTGTCTAATTTGTTATTAGTTGTTTCCACACCTCATACATTACTCTAAGAAAACAAAAGCTAATTACTTTTAATGCTGCAACTCCAAAACAAATAAACGTAAGCCCTGAAGTATCTTTAAGAGAGTTATATTTCCGAGTAAGATGATTAGATACAAGGTAAATAGAGTTTGAAGAATAGAGAACTGTTAGAAATATCTGTAGCAATAAGATAAGGGAAGTTAACCCTCTTCCCAGTTTCAAAACACATCTGACAACCAGTTTAAGAGGACACTAGTGGTCCTTTGAAGGATAACTCTATATCTGTCCCTTACCTTCTTACATAACCTTATTACATCATACACAAAAATCAAAACATAAAGAGAAATACACAAGCAACCAGGTAAGTGCGAAGAGTGTGTATGCGTGTTTTCTTATAGCAAAGCCACATCGGCTATCTGCTGTTGACCCTCCGGGGAATCGAGACCTAATTTTGCGTTGTAAATCCGTGAGCGTACCACTGTACTAGCGGGAGGATAAGTGGAAGAGAAAGTTAGAAAACACATTTTTATATCTGTTTAACCTGTGACCAAAATAACATAACTTGGTCTACTGGAGGGAAAAAAAATAAAAACTTATAAAGCTGCATCATAAAAAATTTTGAAAACTTTTATTATCTGCAATCCAATATTTCACTGCATTTACATACGAGTATCTTACTGACAGCTTAAAATGGTGATTATTGGATTTTCCTGAGAAGTTAATGTTTGGGTTCATTAATCAATTACAATCAACTGATCAACTGTTCTAATACATGAGGTTTGATAGTTAAAACAACCAGAAATGGTATTAACTGGAAACATTAATTTAGTTATTTGATTATTTTTGTGGATCAACTGATGTACAAGATAATTAGTCATACCAAATAACCAAGCTGACTACTAAGTCGATTTTTTTTTTGCTCTCTAATAAAGCAGGTCACGCTTTCTTGGCAAGTTATTTTCTTTAACTTTTTCTTGGTCTACAGAAAATTTAGGAAGTACATATACCCAGCTTAGTCTAAAATGCCACTCGATACACAGTCATATATATTAATAAATAAATAAACAGCTGTGCAGTTTATTTCATATTCTGTTAACTATGAAAATGCTAAGAAACATTCTTCAACAAGCAGCCAAGAGCATGATTCTAACATTAACAGTTTCTTCCAACAGATATTGATTGTTTCACACTGTTCAGATAATTTTCTTTGCTACACTGGCTAGGATTTCATGTACACTAATTTCATTATGATGATGAACCTTCACTCGGGAGACAATAGATGAAAGTGCACACTGAAGTATCTTATCAAAAATTCATTCAAGCAAAGAGTAAATGTTGATTTACCATCAGAATCTTGTGATGAAATAATGAGGAACTGGTGTAAACATCAGATGAGATACTCCTTCAAAAGGCCCCAAAGAAGCCCATGGGTATGACACTCACCCATGACATGAGCATACTTGTAAACATCATTTCTCTTCCAGGGTATACCCAACCGCATAAGAAAGAGACAAAAGTTTGTGTCATAGGGATGGGTGTAATTTGTGCATGACCTTATAGGTATTTGCACACAAGTCACCATACAGTCAATATATAAAGTGTGATATGGGTTCATAATTAACATAAAGCAGCTTGGTCGCAGCAAACAAGGAACCCATACAATTGAATATATATATATATTATCTCTTTAGAGAGAAAATAGTCTCTAAAAAAGGGAAAGAATTTCATACAGGAAGACAACAGAAAGGGGAAGTCCTGGGACCAGATATGCCATAGTTTAAAGGCAAGGATGACATTGAACTCAATTGAAATGAGAGAGTAGGTACGAAAAAGGATTAGGTCTCAAGATGAGATCCCTTGCAACTGCTTAGTCATTATAACAGAAGGAAGTTAGGAAAAGGAGAAACAACTGAAAATGGGCTAAATATACGTCGAAATAATAATAAAAAGGAACGGGTCATGAATGTGGCAAGTGAAGACCCTTCACAAAACTAACAATTGCCGAAGTTAAATGGAAGAGAAAGAAATGGAAACTGCTAAAAGGATTAACAGAATAGAGAAACAAAGAGAGAACAGGCCCAAACAAGGTGTGAAGAGTCAAAAACACTGACCATCTACAGATCAGATGTAAGAGATCAGGAGGCAGGAGGTAAGGGAGGAAAATAAAAATAGAAAGTGAACAGAAGAAAAGTGAGGAAGTAGAAGAGATAAAATTGTATTTTTGAACAATGTAAACAACTTAGTTGTAAGTATGTATAAGTACTGTCGAAAAGTTCCTCTCAATAAAGCATAATGATAAACATATTTCTATTTTAAATCTGTTAATAAACTACTAATTAAAATTAGTGCTTAACTGTAATATGTAAGACTTTTAAGTCTCATATTAAATCTATTTATTTCATGATCTTTTACCATGACAAGTAATATTTTTTTAACTTTCTTTTATATGGGTTAAAGTGGTTTTTTCACACAACAGAATTTTTGTTCATCTTTAATTTAATTAATCAATATATTTTGTGCAGAAGTATTTATGTTTAAACCAATTTTGGGAAGCTTTATTTGAAACTACAAACAGACCAATACCCTTAACAACTTAATTATCTACAAAAGCAAATCTAACAATGCCGCAAGTAAAAAAAGTTTGGGAGTGACGTTTGTTTATAGCAGTTGAGGTATGATCTAGTAGTAGCAGTGTTAATAATTATAAGTAAAGTTAATAAAAAATGTAATCCCTCTGATACATTCAGTAAGAAAAGTGCATTAATAATTAACAATTCCTCCCCAGATTGTGAAACATCCACCACCATTGCTGACAGCAACTCAACCTACAAGTAATCACCCTGTTATAAAACAGATATTTTCATTCTATTTATTTTGAATATCACACCAAGAAATCAGAAACTTCTATCCTATTGACTCCTTAGATAGTTTGTAAACTTTGATGAAATCAGCTCCTAAACCTTTTTCTCAAGAGAAAGTCAGTTAGAGAGATCCTAACCCATACATATAAAAAAAATTATTCACCCTCTGGAACCATTCTAGAAATCTTGTATGAACCCCTCCAAATATCCGAGATAGCATCCAATGAGACCTAAATACTGACTTGTATAGAGACAAGTACTAGTTCTGACTTGTAATCATTGTCTTACATACATTCTTTTAAAATTCTGTTATAATTACTGCTATCCAATAGTAGTATTTTGATGGATTCTGTCCCCATCCATCATTATCTCAAGATACTTTTCTTCAGTCCTGTTACTGAGTAGGTTCTTAAGCACACATTAAACGCTATTCAGATTATGGAATATTAAACGTATACCCAAATTATGTGTGGAGTC
>NC_134827.1:103320432-103386118 GCF_004210375.1 Tachypleus tridentatus
ACATAAAGTCACCTTCACACGTTTTGAACACTGCAAGTCAAATAAACACAACATAACCATAGAAAACACTCAAATATTAAATAAAGAAACAAACATAAACAAACGTAAAATTAAAGAAGCCTTACTTATACAACAACTTAAACCCAAAATAAACCAATATAAAGGAACGCCTTTATACCTATATTAATATAATAAATTATATATTCAAACATCTAATACCGCCCTCTACATTTCGACACACAGTTACACAACCCCTTTCAAACATGTGGTCAGCTTCGGTCAGTTACCTCTTTCTTTGTGAACCTGACGATGACCGAAGAAAGTCGAAACGTTGTTCGCTCTTCTATGTAAAGTGTTTTCTCAGCCCAAACGAGCCGTTTTTTGCATATAAATTTCTGGTTACCTCCTCTGGGATCTAAACATCCACCCACATGTTTGCTGTGCGTGGGGACCCATGAAGGGGAGGAGAGGATCCTGGTGATTGAGGGGTCCAACCCCAACACACCACTTTGGTCTTGAATTCCTGCAGCCGGGCGGCCTTTAGGTGGCCCCCTCTTGGGTCATTTGGCTGGTCCACTTGGGCTAGAGTCAACCAAGTACCAGTGTTGGAAGTTCTCAACGGGAGTTGTGGACATTGTGTCTGATGCTGGTGTTTGGGTATAGTGCTAATGAAACTCTGGTGTTGCTGCAATGTTCTTGCATGACATTGTAGTGCGTCCTCTTGTAGGGCTCTATGGTGGGTTGGGTCAGTGGGTACCGAAATTATCCTTTTTTCCTATGGATCCTCCTACAAAAAATTTAAATAAAATAGTGAAAAAACAGTCAATAGGTAAGCGACCACGTCTTGAAGACTCTGAGCAGCAATCTTCAACATCTGTAACACACGTACCTCATTTTCTTATATTACATTCTCTTTCAGACAAACCTTTAGGGCAAATGTCCCCGTTTTTTATTCAGAAGGGACTAGAGGGACTTGCTGGCTCTCCAAAGTCGGTAAAGAAGCTTCAATCTGGAGACATTTGGTGAAACATCCACATCCCAACAGAGTAAACTTCTCTTGAATTCAAAGGCAATTGGGGATGTACCTATTGAGGTTACACCTCATGCTTCTTTGAATTCATCACGAGGAGTTATTTTTGAGAGGGATTTGAAGAACGTCCCGAAGTCAGAGATTCTCGCTGGTTTCTCCACTCAAGGAGTTTCTGCAGTGAGGCGCATCTCCACTCGCAAAGATGGAATTATGATGCTGACCAATATCCTCATTTTGACATTTACATCACCACGTGTACCTGCCACCATCAAGGCAGGTAATCTAAATTGCTGGGTACGGCCGTATCTTCCAAACCCTCTCTGATGTTACCAATGTCAGAGGTTCAGCCACTGACATGTGCTCATTGTGGTGGCAAGGACCATGATGCTTATGAGTGTGACACGGACCCACATTGTGTCAACTGTAATGGTTCTCACCCTTCCTACTTTTGTTCTTGCCCAAAATGGTTGGAGGAGAAAGAAGTGCAGCTTTTGAAAACGACTTATAACATTAGTTATCCCGAGGTTCGGAAATTGCTGTCCACCGCTTCATCTTGGACATATGCTGCTGCAATTCATTCCACAACTACAGTGGGAGTGCAGACAGATCTCTCTGTACCTCCAAGAGAATCGTTTTCAAAACAAATGAAAAGCCTTTTGATCTCCATGGTTAAAAAGATTGATGAATCAACTTCTACACCCATCTCTGTTCCTCCCATACATTCCAACAAACCCCAAGATCCACATCCTTTTGGTTTCAAATACAGGCATTTCTTCAGATACATCTTTTCCTCCTACCCCAAGATGCATAACAATCATTTGTTTGCATCCTCATTCACTAGAATCCTCTTCCAACAACAAATACCTGCCCAATTGACCCAGGGCAGGATCCATGGAGGTTGATAGACCTCCTCCAAATATGGACACTAAGGAAAAAAGACATTGTCGTAAACAGAAGGATCCTCCAGCCACTTCTCCTACCCGTCATTAAAAATGGCCACCTTGATACAATGGAATTGTCGAGGTTTTTTACGTTCTAATCTGGATGACATCAAAACACTGATTGCTTCCTACCATCCTGTATGTCTTTCCTTACAAGAAACATTTCTAAAACCTGCCGATACAGTCACCTTTTGGCAGTTTACTCTGTACAGAAATGATGGGCTGTGTGATGGACAAGTGATGGAGGCTGTAGACATTTGTGTTATCTTGGGTCATACCATCACTGTTTGTTCTCTCTACCTTTCCCATGGAGAGACATATGATCAATCATACCTTGATGCTCTCTGCTCTCGTTGAACAGTTGCCGTCTCCCTTTCTAATCCTGGGGGACTTTAATGGACATCATCCCCTCTGGGGAAGTACTGTTATTGATCGGAGGGGTCGCTCTGTGGAGCATATGCTCTCTGATCACAATCTTTCTCTTTTCAATGCTGGTTATTCCACTTATTTTCATGCACCTAGTCAGTCCTTTACTGCTATTGATCTCTCGGTTTGCTCCCCTTCATTATTCTCCCATTTTTCATGGAGGGTTGACAATAATCCGTGAGGCAGTGATCATTTTCCTATACTTTTGAAAGAGTCTGGCCCGTGGTTGATGCCACCTTACCTGCGTGCCTCAGTGGAAGCTGGATCAGGCAGACTGGTACACTTTCAATGCTCTTGCAGAACTTGATCCTGCCATCAATAGACGACTGTGTGGCAGAGGTAACTGACTATTATACAAGCAGCTGCTCAGTGTATTCCTAAAAACTCAACACATTTCTACGATATCCTTTGCTCTGGTAACATATTGCTGGAACCATCCATATGTAAACACAGTGAACTCCTCTTCCAATCAAAGGTGATTGGGGATATACCTATTGAGGTTACATCTCATGCTACTTTGAATTCATCACGAGGAGTTATTGTTGAGACGGATTTGAAGAACATCCCCGAGTCAGAGATTCTTGCTGGTTTCTCCACTTAAGGAGTTTCTGTAGTGAGGCGTATCTTCACTCGCAAAGATGGAGTTACTTTGCAGACCAGTATCCTCGTTTTGACATTTACATCACCACATCCACCTGCCACCATCAAGGCAGGTTATCTTAATTGTAGGTTACAGCCGTATATTTCAAACCCTCTGCAATGTTTCCAGTGTCAGAGATTCGGTCACTCAAGGATGTCATGTTGTGCTTCCCTGACATGCGCGCGTTGTGGTGGCAAGAACCATGATGCTTATGAGTATGAAACTGACCTACATTGTGTCAATTGCAATGGCTCTCATCCGTCCAACTTTCGTTCTTGCCCTAAATGGTTGGAAGAAAAAGATGCAGCGTTTGAAAACGATTCATAACATTACTTATCCTGAGGCTCGAAAATTGCTGTCCACTGCTTCATCTTGGACATGTGCTGCTACACTTCATTTCACTACTACAGTGGGAGTGCAGACAGATCTCTCTGTACCTCCAAGAGAATTGTTCTCAAAACAAATGAAAAGCCTTTTGACCTCCATGGTTAAAAAAGTTCATGAATCAATTTCAACACCCATCTCTGTCCCTTCTACGAGTCAAATGTACAAGAGCACTGAACATCCTCCATGTCCTCTACCACCACTTGGGGAACAGATAGATGTTCTATGCTAAAGATATATTGTGCTTTTATTCGATCGAAACTGGACTCTGGATCACTGGTCTATGGCCTTGCCAGGCCCTCGGCCTTAAAGATGCTGGACCCCATTCATCATCAAGAACTTCGGCTCTGCAATGGGGCTTTCCGCACCTCCCCAGTTCAGAACTTATACATAGAGTCTTATGAACCTTCTTTGCACCTTTGCCGTTTGCACCTGTCTTTACTATATGCTTCGAAACTTCGTTCCTTATCACAGCATCCCACCTGGGGTTGTGTTTTCCTTCCTTGGTTGGCCATACGTTTTCAGAACAGATGATCTGCCATTGCTCCTTTTGGCTTTCATATCCAGGCACAGATGGATGAATTGGGTCTGTCCTTGGATAATATTGCAGTATCCACTGGTCAGCCCATCCCACCATGGTTTATTTCAGTCCCCAAATGTCACCTTTCTTTAAGTCATCTGAGAAAAGTAGATACTCCCGATTGGAAGTATCGTCTTTTATTAATTGAACATCTTTCGAACAATTTTTCCATTCCTGTTTATATGGGTTGTTCAAAATCATGTGACTCTGTGATCTCTGTAATGGTTTGTTGTGGTTCGGTGGTTGCGCGCAAAATCCCCTCTACAGCTTTTGTGTTCACTGCTGAACTGTACACCATATCTCTTGCCCTGGATCATGTTGAAGCTAAGCAGTACTCCAACTGCACTATTTATACTGACTCCCTTAGTTCTCTACTGGCCCTGGAATCGCTTCACATTGGCTCACATCCTGTTCTCACTGATATTCAAAACCGACTGGCCCATTTCTCATTAACAGGTACTTCTATCCAGTTTTTCTGGATACCAGGCCATGTTGGTATTCGCGGGAACGAGCTTGCAGACACGGCAGCTAAATCTATCTGCTCTGGCACTATCACCCCTGTGCCTATTCCGTACATGGACTATGGTCCTGTATTCAAGGCTCAGCTCCGTGCCAGCTGGCAGTCCACTTGGAGTGAGCAACGCGACAACAAGCTCTTCCAAATAAAACCCTATATTGGGCTTTGGCCATCTAGCTTCCGTAAGGTTCAGAAGGAGGAAGTTGTTTTAACTAAACTACACATTGGTCACAGTTTTTAACTCATCATTTTCTTTTATCTGGAACTGATGCACCAGTGTGTAGTTTGTGTAAGACTCGGGTCACAATAAGCCACATTTTACTGTCTTGCCATTGTTACGACTCTCAAAGACAACACTATTTTAAACATGTTCTGTCCCAATATTTGTCTGTAACATTGGACAGTGTTATTGGTGACGGTGACACTGTCCACCTTGATAAAGTTTTTAGTTTTTTAATAGCCATTAATCTTTTTAACCTGATTTAAGTGTTTGATATTTATTCATTACACCTTTTTAATTGTGGTTCCCTTTTAAGAGTCTTAATCTCTCTAGTTCGATTTGAAATTGGACAATGGCCAGAATGTTAAATAACTCGACATCAGGACTGGAAAGGCCAACTTCAGGTGACTAACGCTGCTGTTTGAACTACCCATTAGTCATTTTGGCGAGTTGTTATTACAATTTTGCTGCATGTCTTTTAACACTTTTATTACTTTACCCTTTGGTACTGGCCATAATGACATAACCCGGAACCAAGACTGGAAAGACCAACTTCAGGTGACTGACGGTGGTTCTTGTACTTACCTGTTAGTCTTTCTGGTGGGTTATGATCATTACCATTATGCTCCAGAAAGTCCTTTACAACTTTATAGACTGGATGTCAACATCAGTTTTATGCCATTTTATGTTTTTAATTGCTGTTTTGTTTTTACCTTCATTTCCTTTTATGAATTTTACTACATTTACTTTACTTTTACCTTTTTACCGGACATTTGACTAATTATTATTACGATTTTGGTACATGTCTTTTAAAACTTTTATTACTTTACCTTTTGATAATGGCTGTTATGACACATAACCCAGAACCAGGACTAGAAAGGCCAACTTCAGGTGACTGACGGTGGTTCTTGTACTTACCTGTTTGTCGTCCTGGCAGGTTATGATCATTACCATTATGCTAGAGAAAGTCCTTTACAACTTCTCTTACTCTGCTTTCTCTCTTAACATTGTAGACTAGGTGTCAACATTGGTTTTATGCTTTTTCTGTTTTTCAGTGATGTTTTGTTTTACCTTCATTCCCTTTTATGTATTTTACTACATTTAATTTGTTTTTACCTTTTTACCGGACGTTTGACGCAGATAGCCGAGCTGCATTGTGCCATAAAACAATAAATCAACCAACCAACCAAAAGACTGCCAAATTTTGTGAAGATAGACACTATATTGAAAGTCAGAAGTATTAAATCTATAGAGACTTTAAAAGAGTACAAAGAGGTCACATGGTCAGTCAAATTGACCAAACCCGTGTTGAGAGAGTTAAAGAAAAAATGAAAATGGTCATTGAAAAGGAAATATGGATTAACTAAAGGTACCAGGATCGTTGAGAAAGAGACATTCAAGTTTCACCATATCTGTTGTAAGCAGAGTGCAGCATCTTGTAACAGGTTATAACCTGTGAATACAATGTTAAGTGATAAAAGTTATTCACTTGTCCCACCAATAATATGAACCTTATTAAAAAGGGTCACAAGCTGCTTTCATCAACCAGTTTTTGGGATTTGAGTACCTATGGATTACTGTGAGATTACTTTTTGGAACAGACACTAGGACATTGCTGTCTACTTATGGATTATGGAAAGACTAAAGGGAGGAGTGGCACTGATAGTCTTGTGATGGAGACACTTGTAATAGGGAATTATGATACAACCATCAGATAGAATATAACCAGACATGGAGATAAGGATTGTAACAACATGGTGAGGGGCTGAAATTATTTTAATATAAGGTACTCAGCCTATGTACATCTTCAAATTTAACTACAGTTGCAATCAGCATATTGAAAGCTGTCGTGTTGAAAGAAAGTAAGCTTGACTTAAATTTTCAGTTTCATCCTCAAGTATCTGCACAGGAACTGAGAACGTTTTCATGATAACTACTGTCACTCATAACCCTTTCAACATAGCCCATGAAGACAAATTTAAATGTTTCACATCATATTCTAAAATCATTTTGTTTAACTCTATCCAGCCTGGCATGATCTGATGGTTAGGGTGCTTGGCTTGCAATTCACAGGTTGCAGGTTTGAATCCCCACTACATCAAACCTGCATGATCTTCCAGCCATGGGAACATTGTATTGCAACAGTCAATCCCACTGTTTGTTGCTAAGAGTAGCCTAACAGCTTGTGGTGGGTGATGTTTACTAACTCCCTTCCATCTAGTCTATCACTGCTAAATTTGGAACAACTATTGCCAAATAGCCTTCATGAAGGTTTGCACAAACTTCAGACAATCAATCTTAAGCAACTATTTTCTTAATCCATTCATGATTTTAGGCTTAGCTGCAATTGTTTTAGCATTTTTTTTTTCCTCCACTATTAAATTTGGTATTTTTGACCTCTTTGCAACTATGTTTAAAATATTTTTTGACAACCATCTCTAGCCATAGACGTGGTTTCTTCAAAGTCCTGGATCGTAAATGAGCCGCAGGTTGTGAAAACACAAGAAGATGCTGGTCTCGAGGTTGGATTGGAAGCTTATGTTGTTTCTAAAGCTTTGCTAAATACCACGGGAGTAAATATTACAATATCGTCTGCACAATCAGGTAAGAAATATTACATGATCTGTGGTGAGAAATGAACAATTGTTGTATGTGTTGACACTTTGTATAAACACCTTACTGTTCGACATTGAAATGATATACAACTGAGACTCTGTACTGATGAAGATATATACTTAGTGTTAATTGATGAAGTATTGGGTTCTGATGTAAAGAAACTGATTAAATCAGTTTTAATGTGTTGTATTAAAACTATTAGGTTGAGGAATAATTCGTGAGCGTTTTTAAATAATTTCATTCAAGCATTACATGCAAGACTATACAATACTTCAATGCATGAACACATTACACCCAAAACATTTATTATGATACTTTATTTCATGTAATACCTAGGTATATAGTATGCATCGTTTTAAACGAAATTGCCAGAAATTAAATGCGAAAAGCAGATGGTGTCGAAAATGCTCGATCTTGTCCACTTGACATTCCATTTAATGAGCTGAAAATGAAAGCAAAAATTAAAGACATGTGAAAATCAAACACACCATCTATTAGAGCAAAAAATTATCTACCAAATGACATGAAATATTTTGTGAAAGCGTTTCATTTATGAATATATTTTGTTAACTTGAAAAAACGCTCACGAATTATTCCTCAACCCAATATATAAAATTAATACAGGAACCATGATTTGGTAAACAAACAAATCTTTTATTATAATTATGAAAATTAGTACTTTGTAAAATGAAAGCCAATGATACAAGGTCAATGAAGTTCAAGTAACAATGACACAAATTTCGAGACGTGTGCTTTCTTTTGTTTTCCTCTCTCTAATTAGAGCTACAGTGTATGTATATTTCTTTTTTCTTTCCAACATTATTGCAATGGACAAAGTTAAAGTAAGAAACTTTTCTCTTTGCTAACATTCACTGTATGAATTGTAAGATGTTTCTATATGTTTAAGTGTTTATTGAAGGTATTAGTTATGATTTTGCTAGAAATCAGTTGTTTTGTTTTTGTGTGTGTGTGGGTGTGTATGTGAAGTTATGTCATTTCCTATGTGATATATAGGAAAGACACGAGTCAGAAGTCTTATTGATGTAACTGTGTAGTAGTCATGTGTGAACCATAATGTTGCAGCTGGTGCTTATGAAATCAGATTACATTCATGTTTTTATCCTAAGCTTTTAATATTCTTCATTGTTTTTAGTTGGTAACATGTCTTAGTGGTAGGTTGTGTTTGTTAATCACCAAGTTCTTAGAACTAGTCAGTTTTTGGTCATCTCTTGTGCTATTTGTGTTTATTGAGATGTACATTGTATGCTTAAGTAATCTTAACTTCACAGTGGATATCAATAACATTTTTGTTAATTACACTATGTAACAAAATTATTACTTTTTCTTGTTCCTGGACAGAAAGTGTTATTTCCCAATTGCTTACGCCTAATGTAAATGGAAAAGACCTATTTTTCTCTTCAAACTTTTGCTTTTGTGACCTGGGAGTGTATAACGAAAACATGATGGTAGACTATATTTGGGTGCTGATATGTGAAAGTGATTTACATTACAGTCGCAATTCTTGAAAAACTACCCACTTATAAACATTTGTGTGTAACTTTAGTATAAATACATGTAAATCTTTATTCATATGTTGTTTTATTCAGACCTTATGAAAATGTGCAAATTTGCCTGTTTTTACATAGAAAATAGGTTAATTTCTAAATTTCATTATCCAGGTCACAAAATCAAAGTTGGAAGGGAATAATGGCTATTTTCTGTACTTTTACAACACAAACAGTTAAGAAATAACACATACTATCCAGGAACACAACTTGTGTTTCATAGTGTTATTCATGTTTGTTAAACATGTTTTACACACTTCACTACAATTCTTTTGTTTCCACTGGTGAAATAAAAATAACACTTGAGATTAAAATATCAAAACTTATAAAAAAAAAAAAAGTGTCCTAATGGGACAGTGCTTTTTTCTTTTGTATTTACAACTCTAAAATCAGGGGTTCAATACCCTTCAGTGGACACAGCAGATAGCCTTATGTGGCTTTGAGATGAGAAAACAATCAATTTCAATTTCCAGTTGTCCAGTCTTGTAAACCGTAGTTCTTTGAAATGAACACATACACCCACAAGCACTTGTGTTTCAACAGATGCATTTTTTTCCCCAGATGTCAAAGGATTCCTTATTTTAATGCAACAAAAATCAACTAATTACACCAGTATGAGGATATTTGACTTCAGGAACACTACTGTCAGAGGCAAGGTAAGACAGTTCTCAGGAACACTACTGTCAGAGGCAAGGTAAGACAGTTCTCAGGAACACTACTGTTTGAGGTGGGCTAGGTAAGTAAAACTGTCTAAAACTGCACAGAGAACAAGATTTGTAATTCCTGAAATATCCATGTGTGGAAAAACACGAGCAAATATGAAATATGACATCTGGAGGTAAAACAATAAGTCTTTTTCTCTTATTGCAGAAATGCTGTAATCAGGCGTTTAAACCTATTTATAAAAAAACAACACATTTTTATATTTGACTAGAAAGCTTACTTCATTGCTCTATAAACTTTTTAAAATTGTTTTTATCAACATTACAAAGACTAAGAATTAATTAATTAATGATGTCTTAAAGAGTAATGCTACACACAGTTATTTGTCCTTATACAGTAGTAACAGTAAGTAAATATATTTTTGTTACTGTTAGAAGGTTTTTTTAAATTCTGTCATTGACTTACATTATGAGACAAGTTTAACTTCACTTCCTGTGTTGTAAGTTCCTTATAGGCTAACAAATGTTATACAAGAAGGTGTGCACAGTAGAAACTGATGTACATTTTTGTTTGTTATTATATATTTGTTAACTTTAAAAAAACACAACAGTATATCCTGTTTTATTGCACTTAATAGGAGTTATCATTACACTGCCATTACTACTAATACTTACTGCATGCAGTTCAGAGTATTCTGTTTTGTTCTTATAGGTTTCGTTGTATTATGACTGTTACATCTACCTTACAGAATATGGGGACAGTAACTACCGTTTACAGATTCGGTCATTGCCTGCCCACAAAGTTCTGGATTATGCAGTCACGTTCCCAAAGCCCAACACTATAAGTGAGTTTTGAATTTGCTTTTGTTATTTGCCTTCAGTAGCCATTTTTTATATGTTTGTTCTACCACATGTATGCTTTGAAGAACTATCTAAAAATTATAATGCTATAATATTGACATGTTATTAATACTGAAGGTGAGGAACAGTTGGTGACAAATGCCACTCTTTTTGTTAAATGAATGTAAATGTTATCCTTCCCAATAAGAGAATTGTGGAATGGTGATGGAGGATGGACCTTTTAAGAGTGAGACTTCACTGACTGATTGACTTTACCTCTGTGTACAGCAATAGTTTAACTGCTCCTTTCTGTTTCAGATATTATGCTGATGAACCATTGGCAAAGTTTGGTTTGTAGGATGGAATTAATCTTTGTTTTTCATGGTATTTTTATTTATAAAAATATCTGTATAATTCAAGCAACTCTCATTATAATTTTCTTCTCATTAACTTGTTACAAGTTAAGCCTCTTTCCTGCCCCCTCCAGTGGCACAGTGTGGACTCACACCACTAAGAACTGAGTTTCGATACCCATGGTGGGCAGAGAACAGATAACCCATTGTGTAGCTTTGTGCTTATTTCCAAATTATCAATCAGTGATTAATAAGCCTCTTTCCTTACAAAGTTCTTTTAAGTAGTTGCATGATAAGCCTCTTTCCTTATAAAGTTCTTGTTAAGTAGTTGCATGATAAGCCTCTTTCCTTACAAAGTTCTTGTTAAGTAGTTGCATGATAAGCCTCTTTCCTTACAAAGTTCTTGTTAAGTAGTTACATATTAAGCCTCTTTCCTTACAAAGTTCTTGTTAAGTAGTTGCATGATAAGCCTCTTTCCTTACAAAGTTCTTGTTAAGTAGTTACATATTAAGCCTCTTTCCTTACAAAGTTCTTGTTAAGTAGTTGCATGATAAGCCTCTTTCCTTACAAAGTTCTTGTTAAGTAGTTACATATTAAGCCTCTTTCCTTACAAAGTTCTTGTTAAGTAGTTGCATGATAAGCCTCTTTCCTTATAAAGTTCTTGTTAAGTAGCTGCATGATAAGCCTCTTTCCTTATAAAGTTCTTGTTAAGTAGTTGCATGATAAGCCTCTTTCCTTACAAAGGTCTTGTTAAGTAGTTACATATTAAGCCTCTTTCCTTACAAAGGTCTTGTTAAGTAGTTGCATGATAAGCCTCTTTCCTTATAAAGTTCTTGTTAAGTAGTTACATGTTAAGCCTCTTTCCTTATAAAGTTCTTGTTAAGTAGTTGCATGATAAGCCTCTTTCCTTACAAAGGTCTTGTTAAGTAGTTACATATTAAGCCTCTTTCCTTACAAAGTTCTTGTTAAGTAGTTGCATGATAAGCCTCTTTCCTTACAAAGTTCTTGTTAAGTAGTTACATATTAAGCCTCTTTCCTTACAAAGTTCTTGTTAAGTAGTTACATATTAAGCCTCTTTCCTTACAAAGTTCTTGTTAAGTAATTACAAGTTAGGCCTCTTTCATTATATTTAGTGCTTTTGTTTTTCAGAATCCTATATAAGAGCAATTTTGATGGTGATATATTCTGAATATTTTATTTTTCATTAAGTAAAAAAAAGCCCATTCAGTATATTCTTTCTCATTTTTTCACATATAGTTACAAATTCTATTTGTAAATGGAAGTGCTTGGTGTCGGTCAACTTGGGTTTGTTGTTATCACACAAGATCGAAGTCATGTTCCAGAAGGCACCAGAAAGGTTTTCTCTTGACCGGTATGAAATAACTCTGAGAAAATTGAACAGTGGTTCTGATCCATACAGTTCAACTATAGAAACCATAAAGCACAGTGGAGACATGTTAGTGACATTTGAAAATGTGGCATCTCGAAGTTACTTTGTTACAGTTAGACCCTTGTCAAATGAATGGAATCTGTCGTGTGGAGTTACTCGTTCTGCAGTCTTTGCCATTCCTGTGTCAGGTATTTTCTGATCTCCTTGTGAGGGTAAAAGTGCAGTGCAAGTTTATTTTTAATTACTAATTATGCTTTCTTATTTGAAAATACTGTTCTCAATCAGCAAGTTTTCTTTATTTGTGCAAGACAAAGGTAAAATCAATATTGGACACTATTAAAATTAACCAACAATAAGAATTAGCATATTAAAACATAACATTATAACATTAGAGGAGACAGTTTTGGTCATAGCAACAATGAAAAACAAAGTGGTACAAGAAGTAATATTACAATGCTAATACTACAATTTAGTAGAACTATTGTTAATATAAAACCCTGAATGTGAGGAAGTGATATTAACCCTTTTGCAACAGGCTTGGTATATGTAAGTTCATCTACACATTTGCACATGCTAAGTATTTGTACCATAACTTTTGATACAACATGTGTATCTTCACAAAAGTTGGTAGACTTTTGGTAAAGATTACAAGTTTTTTTGTATAGAAACAAACTATATTTTTTATTAAAGATTTGTTTGTAAAAATAGCCTGTTTTTGTTTATTAGTCAGAGTAAAGTGATTTTGTTTTATGATTAAAATCCTGTTCTTCACAAATATGTGCATAATATCTAAAACTTTGGAAATACAATTCAAATGTTTGTTTTCAGTAAGACTATATTTTGTTATTTTCTTTACTTTAATTATGTGGGGTCTGTCATTTGACCAATCTCGTAACCATCATAAAAAAAAAAATTAGGAAATGAATATAAATTATGCTCTTTCATGCTAAAATGACTACATATTATAATACAAAAATAGAAATATTTAGTCTAAGTAGCTTAAGTCTCATAATAATATATATTTATTATTTTGTACTTTTATGACCTTTCAGTCATGCCTACCTAAATTATATAACTTGTACTGACTCAGCGCATGTACACTCATTACACATCCAGTAATATAATATCATTTGTAAGTTAAGTAGGTACCTCTTAAGAAGCCAATAGATGTGTTAATTGACTGAAAGATTGGTATGGTTTTATAAATTAATGTTTGTAAACAAGAGAAAAAACCTTTACATTATTTAAAAACGTAATAGTACTATATTATGACATTTATGAAATCCAACAATTTTGGAAGGTAGATGTTTTTACTTTTGATGATGAGAAACCAACTTGAAGTAAGTGCATCTCAGAATGACTGGTATGGATATTAACACTTCACTAATAAAGCGGAGAACAACATTTCAAGATGACCTAGGAAGGTCAACCATTGTTCTCAGCTTCAATAGAATAGTGTTAATACCCATACCAGTCATTCTGAGATACAAGGTAGATTTTTCTTTTTGATTTAAAGATAAATTGAGAAGTACAAACCTGTTTGTTATTGGGTTGTTTTTAACTGCGATATTGATATAAATTCAGAATGAAAAGAAATGTTTTTTTAAACTATTTAGATTAAGAGAAAGTATTCACCTAATGTTTCAGGATCATTACACACAATCATTGTTTCTAATGTTTATTAGAGAATCACAGTTGATAGTTATTTATCTATTACAGATTACACATCCACCCTACAAATTCTTTTCTTTGTTGTGACATTCTTGTTGGTGGTTTTTGTGCTCCTAGGACTTTTCTTCTTAAGAAAACACCTGTTACAACCAATGAAACGTAAGTGATTTCAGAACTTCAGTTAAATATAGAATATATAAATTGTGGAATATACAATAAGTGACTTTTTTTTACAGTTTATCCTTTTATTAAGCACCTTAAATAATGTTCATGAGCTGTGACACTAGTCAGTTCAGCTGAACAAATTTGAAATAATTGAAAATAAGAAAATGAGAAATCGTAACTATGATACTTTGCTTATTTGGATAGCTGGAGTAATTGGAAATGCTAATTCCGAAATGATCATACCTCTACTTATCCAAAGCTGTCTAAGTTCTGGTCTGCCCTTTAGGCATTGCAAAAATGTTTTCACTAACAGTGCACCAGTGTTTATATTCCTTCGGTTTTGCACCTTCTCAGAATGTGCGACTAGCTTCCATCAGACACACTGCAGCATCTAAACTAGTATAGCTCCCTCTACCATTCTAGAACGATCTACACTTCTTTGATGGCAGTCTAGTGTAAAGATGTGTTTTAACAAGCTTTTTACATGAGTATAAAACTTTTATTGTGCTTAATCACAAATATATATCAGTATCAACTTTCTATGTCTGATTTCCAATTTCTAATCATTTGTTTTAGAAATATTTCTGTCTTCCTAATTATAATTTATTCAGGTGAATTTGAAATTTAATGACAGATGATAAAATTCCCACAACAGTAGACAATGGTTCCGACACTAGTGTACAGGTCTCGGGGGAACAGCAGTGTCTGTTGGGGAAGTACGTGCTTTAGTTCATGTCTCATGTTTGGATAATCATTTATTCTTTTCACATAACAATGTTTTGTGTGTGCGATGATGGATAGTGCAGTAGAAGTTTCTTTGCACTAGATTATCCATCTGTTACCACATTGTAACCTCCCGAGTTAGATATTTTTTTTCAGGTAAGTTTGTGGACATGCTGCCTTCATTCCTAGTAGCTACACTCATGTTTAGCAAGTTTGTGTGAGCTTGGGTGGACTGATTCAATTTCCTTAGGCCTTTCATGTCTTTTCTGCTCAGTACGTTGTAAGTTAGATTTTTATAATTCTTTTACCATCTTATCTACTTTAATTTAAATTTGTGTTTAGTGTTTGATTATTACTTTACTTTTATTTAAATTTCACTACGTTTATGGGTTTTGTATAATAGTTACTATTTTGGTAATTGTAACTTTGGCCACTTTTGTGTGTAACTTGACTCATTTTTCTACTTCATTTCATAGTTTATGTTGCATAGTTTGTAAGGTTATTGTTAACTTGATGCGTTTTAATTCTTAGGTTTTTTAGGGTAGGTTATACTTTTGTTTCGTATGTCTTATCAGTTACTTTGGTGGTATTACTACAAGTCTGATATGTCTTTTATCTTCTAAGTTCCTTTGGTGGTTTGAACTCTAGATATTGTTTAATGTTTTAGGTTGAATGTCATTGTTTTGCACGTTTTTTATGTGCTCTGCACACTACAAATTTCTAGGTTTGTCAGTTCATTATTAATGAGCAGTTTCTTTAATTATGTTTAGTTTATGAGTCTTTTCAGCTACACTTTGTAACAGGTCCATGGTTTCTATCTAAAAGTTCCTGCTATTCCCTCCCTCCAAGTTCCTTCCCAGATCTCCTTTCCTTCTCCTTGGTATCATGCCTCTTCTATTCATCTCTCCTAGTCTGTTCGAGACTTACCATGCAAAGGTGCTGTTGATTTGGTGGTACCCACTCAACCAGGATTTTACTCCCATGTAATTGTTATCCCTTGAAAGATGAAAGATTGGGAACTTGTCCTTGTTGAACTCTTTTTTCTGGGCCAATCTTGCTTTTCCATGGAATTTTTACCTTTCACTTCTAGTATATTTTTTTCTCCTGGACTCTGGATGCCCAACTCACTGTGATGGGTGTCTGTCTTCATATTACAACTGCTCCAATGTCTCATTGTCTTATTCATCCATGGGATTCATGTCTTGCAGTTCTAGGCACTGCTGTTTGATCATTTAGATCCGTGTATTTTTTTCAAGTGATGCACTCTTTTGCTTGTCATTTTCACTTGTTGGGTCATAGGACACTTCTTTTCTTAGATGACAGGCTCCTGCTTGCCTCTTCCTATGTCTAGTTAGTCAGTCATACCTGCTTACTTCTTGAGGAAGCTCATTGGTTAATATTTTCTGATCCAGTTGAAGAGGTTCATTGTTAACCTCCACTTAATGTGATATTCCAATGGGAATTTTTCTTCAATTCCCATCTTCAATCACAGCCTTCTCTACTTTTACTTAAGGATATGGAAGGGACAGTTTCAGTGACCCTATCTTCTCCTTTTCTCACTGCATAAGGGGTTTGCTCTCTTTTTGGGAAGTGGGTTTCCTTTGTAGCTCTCATTTCCTTGGGTTGAGCTCATGTTTGTTCCCTTTAGTGGATGTTTCTTTACCAATGGAACTTGCTCATCCCATCCTTTTGTTCCAATTCTTTAGTTGGTTGTTTTATCATGTTTTGTCTGTGCTAACTATCGTTAGTTAGAGGACTGCCCTGTGAAACATCTTTCCTGTCTCATATTTCCAAAAAGCATATTTTTTTTCTGGTTATATTCCTTGCCTTCCATTTCTTTTCTCTGATCTGTTTGTCACATCTCTTTATTCTACTCAAACTGGGATCTCAATGTAGTCCTTTATGCTTGGTCCAGCATTCCCTTTGAGCCCATTGGGCTATCTTTCCTTCAAGAGTTATTTCCTCTTCCTTGTGGCTTGCACTTGTTCTGATGTTTATACCATTAATATTTCCCACATGCTTTACCATTCCGTGTAGATTATTCTTCATCCAAACTGAGTCTTCCTTCCCAAGACATCTGTTGCCCAGGAAGGTTATTTGTCTTTTCTATTTCTTTACATTTATTACCTGGATACAAATGTTTTTCTTTGTCCATTTCATTTTCTGCAATATTATATGGTTCATGCTACCTCCTTTCATGGTTCTTGCTCATGTCATTTTGTTTCATAATCCCTGTTTCCTGTGATCTGGTGCTTACTATTCTCACTAGTTGGGTTCATGACCTCGTACGACTGGCATATTCTGGCATCTCTGTGGAAGTTTCTTTGTACCAATTTCGTTATCTAACTTTGACTTAGCTGCTCGATTGTTCCAACCTTTGGAGGAAATTGTTCAGGCTAATATGTGGACAGCTTCTAATATATTCATTGTACAATATCTACATAACCTTACTGTCTTCTCTGGTCAGGTATCTTCTTCATCCTGTGGCAATCCTACACCTGTTTCTTCTTTTAGTTTGGTAAGTTGACATTTTTATGTAATTTAGTTGAAGTACATCATGTTTAAGGATCCCACCTGGTGTCAGTTATTGTATGGTCACGTTTGCTTAATATTGTATTGGCACTAAATATATTTACTTCCCTAATGATCACTGTCAAACTGGGGCATTTCTGTAAGACTTGTCCAGTGGTATGCGTGCGTGCGTGTGTGTGTGTGTATATATATATTTAATTTTGTTTCCATTGTTTCATATATAAAAAGGCTGTCACTCATGAACTTCATGAGTACATCTGATATGGATTTCTTTCCATCTCTGCAATTGGGCTCTATCTATTTTCCTAATAGAGTCACAAACACAATCATTGCACTGGTTCCACTGTTTCATTCCTTTCAATTCTGCAATATGTATTTTTACCCCTTCTATCAGAGCACAAGAGTTCTTACCACTTTCAGTTGCTGGAGTGCTGGGCCAAGGAGGTTACCTCTTGAGTGGGTTTTGTACAACAAACACAATTGAAATTTATAGATTCTATGTAACCACTTTGTGAGAAGAGGGCTACTGTCATTATACTCATTGCTGTAATAAACAATGCTTATACAACAAGATGGTATTCAGGTTCTAAGGTGCTTCCTATGGATGTTTTTGCCCAGATGAATTACATTTGGCATAATCTGTCAAGGTTCTCTGGATGTTTTTTGCCCATCCAAGGCACCTTTTCCTGGGTGTTGCCAGTCAGACCATATTTATTAATATTTTGTGTGTTATGCAAAATATTTCCACTGGATGTTTATTGCTTGGATGGACCACACTTTATATAATTTAACATTTTCTGAGGTGCTTTCTCTTGACATATTATACAACCCTTGGCCAAAATGTTACATGTCCAAGGCACTTCCCCTGGATGTTCTTTTTGCCCATAATGACTGCATTTATTGATCACGATGTCTCATACCAGACACTTCCACTGGATATTTTACCAGAAAGGACTGCATTTGCCTTACTCTGATGGAACCCAAGATGCACTATCTTGGCACATATTTATACGGGTCTGCTGTGTTGCTTACACACTGGACCTTGCACGTTTGTCTCTGCTATATTGCTTCAAGTTACAGTTATGTAGCAGTTCGTTACTGTTTCATTCTTGTATGCAATGGTGGAACAAGCAGTTCAGGGACACCAGGTGTTATGGTGCCGGTCAGTTCAGTTTTGCCCTCTTTGTGTTGCTGCAATAATTACTAGGAGAAGAGTATATCTGTTCTAGAAGTAATGCTCTGCCCTAAAAGTGTGCTTTCTTATCATATTCTTGTACACCTATTCTTTCAGTTGCTTTACTTTCTGCATGATCAGATACTTATGTGTTTTCATTGGTCCTTCCATCTTTACAATGTGGTGAGAGTAGAGTAGGTAAGACCATTTTGGAAGTTAACATTTTCTTACACTGAATCTTTCCGATAGCTACTCACTTCCTCTCGCCCACTTCCCACCCTTTTATCCCAATGATATGGTGGTTTGTACCTGCCAGTTCTCTCAAAAGTGAGAATTGTTCGAGGGTAGTAGAGGGAGCTAGTTGTGCTAGTACAAATGGTGCAACGTGATTGGTGGGGACCAATCACATGTTCTAAAATGGCATGAAACTGATGGGTTTTAAAAGGACTGGTTCACTGTTAGTGAAGAAAATTTAGTAATTCTTAGAGGGAAGATCAGGGCCAAAGACAGCTTTGGGTGGGTGGAAATTAAAGCTACTGAAAATACATTTTAAAAGTAAGAAAATATTACCTTTTGATTTTAATTCATTTCTTGCTATTAACAATAATTTTGATGAAAAATTATGCTGTGCGACATAGATTACATGATTGTTGCTAACTGATTAACCCAATAAGGGTCAATGTCCCAATTCTAGTACACAGGCTTATGTAACAAATCAGAAGCTTATGAGTAAACTGTTTCACAGTTCATAGGTAACATTCACATTGCATTGTCATAAATAGAAATATTGTGAAGTTGAGATTTTTTTCTGTAATTTCATTATCCTTGTCATGTTTTAATTTTTTTTATATTTGTGTAACTGACTTGGTGTCACTGCTTGGTGCTCTATTTTTTGTTTCCTGACTGACAGATTGTTAGAAAAAGTAAATGTAGATACTTTTGTTTTCATATTTATATATCATATTTAAAGCAAAACACAACAATTTGTGAAAAAAGTAGTTCTTACCATTAACGGGCTAATCAGAGTAGTCGCCCACTTTTGCAACTTATGACAACTAATTTCAAAAAAGAAATCCCAAACCATTTGTTGTCACTTTAAAAGAAAAATAGCTTGTGCAGTCATACATAAGTATACATAAAACAAGGCGTTTCAATGACCTGTTCTCATAGTGCTGAAATATTCCTTTGAACACTCAGCCACACACACAGGTTACATTACTTGAAGGAAATGTCCTATTATAAGAAATCAAACTATTTGTAGTGACTGTTTTACACACACACAGTAGTGTATTTGATACTGAGAAATTTCAAAAAGTATTTGATGGAGAAAAATATGATTTGTTATGTGAAAAAACAAAACAAAAACTAAGTTATTTATAAAGTAATAACGTAAACCATGCATGCATACATATTTTACGGGGGTACAGTTTACTAGTATGCAGAGGCATTACTAGATGCTGGCACATGGAGTCCTTGCCCTGAATTCCCAGTTGGTCTTGGAAACTGAAAACAGAAAATTACAATCACTATCATGCTGAAATGTCATAAATTCCCATGTCTTTTAAATCTGAATCTTGAATCTGTAAAGTATCTAGTGATGTCTCTACCAGCAGAGATCTTGAAATGTCAAGTAACTAGTGATGTCTCTACCAGCAGAGATCTTGAAATGTCAAGTAACTAGTGATATCTCTACCGGCAAAGGGATAGGTGAATAAAGCTCAAAGTATTTTTAAATGTTTTAAGCAATTCGTTTAATAATAATATTGGATTGTATTCTAAAATACCTTACACTTACAGTAGCTTGTGAGGAAACACTTTACACTTACAGTAGCTTGTGAGGAAACACTTTACACTTACAGTAGCTTGTGAGGAAACACTTTACACTTACAGTAGCTTGTGAGGAAACACTTTACACTTACAGTAGCTTGTGAGGAAACACTTTACACTTACAGTAGCTTGTGAGGAAACACTTTACACTTACAGTAGCTTGTGAGGAAACACTTTACACTTCCAGTAGCTTGTGAGGAAACACTTTACACTTCCAGTAGCTTGTGAGGAAACACTTTACACTTACAGTAGCTTGTGAGGAAACACTTTACACTTCCAGTAGCTTGTGAGGAAACACTTTACACTTCCAGTAGCTTGTGAGGAAACACTTTACACTTACAGTAGCTTGTGAGGAAACACTTTACACTTCCAGTAGCTTGTGAGGAAACACTTTACACTTACAGTAGCTTGTGAGGAAACACTTTACACTTACAGTAGCTTGTGAGGAAACACTTTACACTTCCAGTAGCTTGTGAGGAAACACTTTACACTTCCAGTAGCTTGTGAGGAAACACTTTACACTTCCAGTAGCTTGTGAGGAGACACTTACACTTACAGTAGCTTGTGAGGAGACACTTTACACTTACAGTAGCTTGTGAGGAAACACTTTACACTTACAGTAGCTTGTGAGGAAACACTTTACACTTACAGTAGCTTGTGAGGAAACACTTTACACTTACAGTAGCTTGTGAGGAAACACTTTACACTTACAGTAGCTTGTGAGGAAACACTTTACACTTACAGTAGCTTGTGAGGAAACACCTTACACTTACAGTAGCTTGTGAGGAAACACTTTACACTTACAGTAGCTTGTGAGGAAACACTTTACACTTACAGTAGCTTGTGAGGAAACACTTTACACTTACAGTAGCTTGTCACGAAGCACCTTACACTTACAGTAGCTTGTCACTAAGCACTTTACACTTACAGTAGCTCGTGAGGAAACACTTTACACTTACAGTAGCTCGTGAGGGAAACACTTTACACCCTTACAGTAGCTCGTGAGGAAACACTTTACACTTACAGTAGCTCGTGAGGAAACACTTTACACTTACAGTAGCTCGTGATGAAACACTTTACACTTACAGTAGCTCGTGATGAAACACTTTACACTCACAGTAGCTCGTCACGAAGCACCTTACACTTACAGTAGCTTGTGAGGAAACACTTTACACTTACAGTAGCTCGTCACGAAGCACTTTACACTTACAGTAGCTTGTGAGGAAACACTTTACACTTACAGTAGCTCGTCACGAAGCACTTTACACTTACAGTAGCTTGTGAGGAAACACTTTACACTTACAGTAGCTTGTCACTTAAACACTTTACACTTACAGTAGCTTGTGAGGAAACACTTTACACTTACAGTAGCTTGTGAGGAAACACTTTACACTTACAGTAGCTTGTGAGGAAACACTTTACACTTACAGTAGCTTGTGAGGAAACACTTTACACTTACAGTAGCTTGTGAGGAAACACTTTACACTTACAGTAGCTTGTCACGAAGCACTTTACACTTACAGTAGCTCGTGAGGAAACACTTTACACTTACAGTAGCTCGTGAGGAAACACTTTACACTTACAGTAGCTCGTGAGGAAACACTTTACACTTACAGTAGCTCGTGAGGAAACACTTTACACTTACAGTAGCTCGTGATGAAACACTTTACACTTACAGTAGCTCGTGATGAAACACTTTACACTTACAGTAGCTCGTGATGAAACACTTTACACTCACAGTAGCTCGTCAATAAGCACCTTACACCCTACAGTAGCTTGTGAGGAAACACTTTACACTTACAGTAGCTCGTCACGAAGCACTTTACACTTACAGTAGCTTGTGAGGAAACACTTTACACTTACAGTAGCTTGTCACGAAACACTTTACACTTACAGTAGCTTGTGAGGAAACACTTTACACTTACAGTAGCTTGTGAGGAAACACTTTACACTTACAGTAGCTTGTGAGGAAACACTTTACACTTACAGTAGCTTGTGAGGAAACACTTTACACTTACAGTAGCTTGTGAGGAAACACTTTACACTTACAGTAGCTTGTGAGGAAACACTTTACACTTACAGTAGCTTGTGAGGAAACACTTTACACTTACAGTAGCTTGTGAGGAAACACTTTACACTTACAGTAGCTTGTGAGGAAACACTTTACACTTACAGTAGCTTGTGAGGAAACACTTTACACTTACAGTAGCTTGTGAGGAAACACTTTACACTTACAGTAGCTTGTGAGGAAACACTTTACACTTCCAGTAGCTTGTGAGGAAACACTTTACACTTACAGTAGCTTGTGAGGAAACACTTTACACTTACAGTAGCTTGTGAGGAAACACTTACAGCAGCTTGTGAGGAAACACTTACAGTAGCTTGTGAGGAAACACTTACAGTAGCTTGTGAGGAAACACTTACAGTAGCTTGTGAGGAAACACTTACAGTAGCTTGTGAGGAAACACTTTACACTTCCAGTAGCTTGTGAGGAAACACTTTACACTTCCAGTAGCTTGTGAGGAAACACTTTACACTTCCAGTAGCTTGTGAGGAAACACTTTACACTTACAGTAGCTTGTGAGGAAACACTTTACACTTACAGTAGCTTGTGAGGAAACACTTTACACTTACAGTAGCTTGTGAGGAAACACTTTACACTTCCAGTAGCTTGTGAGGAAACACTTTACACTTACAGTAGCTTGTGAGGAAACACTTTACACTTACAGTAGCTTGTGAGGAAACACTTTACACTTACAGTAGCTTGTGAGGAAACACTTTACACTTACAGTAGCTTGTGAGGAAACACTTTACACTTACAGTAGCTTGTGAGGAAACACTTTACACTTACAGTAGCTTGTGAGGAAACACTTTACACTTACAGTAGCTTGTGAGGAAACACTTTACACTTACAGTAGCTTGTGAGGAAACACTTTACACTTACAGTAGCTTGTGAGGAAACACTTTACACTTACAGTAGCTCGTGATGAAACACTTTACACTCACAGTAGCTCGTGATGAAACACTTTACACTCACAGTAGCTCGTCACGAAGCACCTTACACTTACAGTAGCTTGTGAGGAAACACTTTACACTTACAGTAGCTTGTCACGAAGCATTTTACACTTACAGTAGCTTGTGAGGAAACACTTTACACTTACAGTAGCTTGTCACGAAACACTACACTTACAGTAGCTTGTGAGGAAACACTACACTTACAGTAGCTTGTGAGGAAACACTTTACACTTACAGTAGCTCGTGATGAAACACTTTACACTTACAGTAGCTCGTGATGAAACACTTTACACTCACAGTAGCTCGTCACGAAGCACCTCACACTTACAGTAGCTTGTGAGGAAACACTTTACACTTACAGTAGCTTGTCACGAAGCACTTTACACTTACAGTAGCTTGTGAGGAAACACTTTACACTTACAGTAGCTTGTGAGGAAACACTTTACACTTACAGTAGCTTGTCACGAAACACTTTACACTTACAGTAGCTTGTGAGGAAACACTTTACACTTACAGTAGCTTGTGAGGAAACACTTTACACTTACAGTAGCTTGTGAGGAAACACTTTACACTTACAGTAGCTTGTGAGGAAAACACTTTACACTTACAGTAGCTCGTGAGGAAACACTTACACTTACAGTAGCTTGTGAGGAAACACTTTACACCTTACAGTAGCTTGTGAGGAAAACACTTTACACTTACAGTAGCTCGTGAGGAAACACTTTACACCTCCAGTAGCTCGTGAGGAAACACTTTACACTTACAGTAGCTCGTGAGGAAACACTTTACACTTACAGTAGCTCGTGAGGAAACACTTTACACTTCCAGTAGCTCGTGAGGAAACACTTTACACTTCCAGTAGCTCGTGAGGAAACACTTTACACTTCCAGTAGCTTGTGAGGAAACACTTTACACTTCCAGTAGCTTGTGAGGAAAACACTTTACACTCCAGTAGCTTGTGAGGAAACACTTACACTTACAGTAGCTTGTGAGGAAACACTTTACACTTACAGTAGCTTGTGAGGAAACACTTTACACTTACAGTAGCTTGTGAGGAAACACTTTACACTTACAGTAGCTTGTGAGGAAACACTTTACACTTACAGTAGCTTGTGAGGAAACACTTTACACTTACAGTAGCTTGTGAGGAAACACTTTACACTTACAGTAGCTTGTCAGAGGAAACACTTTACACTTACAGTAGCTTGTGAGGAAACACTTTACACTTACAGTAGCTTGTGAGGAAACACTTTACACTTACAGTAGCTTGTGAGGAAACACTTTACACTTACAGTAGCTTGTGAGGAAACACTTTACACTTACAGTAGCTTGTGAGGAAACACTTACACTTCCAGTAGCTTGTGAGGAAACACTTTACACTTACAGTAGCTTGTGAGGAAACACTTTACACTTACAGTAGCTTGTGAGGAAACACTTACAGTAGCTTGTGAGGAAACACTTACAGTAGCTTGTGAGGAAACACTTACAGTAGCTTGTGATGAAACACTTACAGTAGCTTGTGATGAAACACTTACAGTAGCTTGTGATGAAACACTTTACACTTACAGTAGCTTGTGAGGAAACACTTTACACTTACAGTAGCTTGTGAGGAAACACTTTACACTTACAGTAGCTTGTGAGGAAACACTTTACACTTCCAGTAGCTTGTGAGGAAACACTTTACACTTACAGTAGCTTGTGAGGAAACACTTTACACTTACAGTAGCTTGTGAGGAAACACTTTACACTTCCAGTAGCTTGTGAGGAAACACTTTACACTTCCAGTAGCTTGTGAGGAAACACTTTACACTTCCAGTAGCTTGTGAGGAGACACTTTACACTTACAGTAGCTTGTGAGGAGACACTTTACACTTACAGTAGCTTGTGAGGAAACACTTTACACTTACAGTAGCTTGTGAGGAAACACTTTACACTTACAGTAGCTTGTGAGGAAACACTTTACACTTACAGTAGCTTGTGAGGAAACACTTTACACTTACAGTAGCTTGTGAGGAAACACTTTACACTTACAGTAGCTTGTGAGGAAACACTTTACACTTACAGTAGCTTGTGAGGAAACACTTTACACTTACAGTAGCTTGTGAGGAAACACTTTACACTTACAGTAGCTTGTGAGGAAACACCTTACACTTACAGTAGCTTGTGAGGAAACACTTTACACTTACAGTAGCTTGTGAGGAAACACTTTACACTTACAGTAGCTTGTCACGAAGCACCTTACACTTACAGTAGCTTGTCACGAAGCACTTTACACTTACAGTAGCTCGTGAGGAAACACTTTACACTTACAGTAGCTCGTGAGGAAACACTTTACACTTACAGTAGCTCGTGAGGAAACACTTTACACTTACAGTAGCTCGTGAGGAAACACTTTACACTTACAGTAGCTCGTGATGAAACACTTTACACTTACAGTAGCTCGTCACGAAGCACTTTACACTCACAGTAGCTCGTCACGAAGCACCTTACACTCACAGTAGCTCGTCACGAAGCACCTTACACTCACAGTAGCTCGTCACGAAGCACCTTACACTTACAGTAGCTTGTGAGCAAACACTTTACACTTACAGTAGCTCGTCACGAAGCACTTTACACTTACAGTAGCTTGTGAGGAAACACTTTACACTTACAGTAGCTTGTCACTTAAACACTTTACACTTACAGTAGCTTGTGAGGAAACACTTACACTTACAGTAGCTTGTGAGGAAACACTTTACACTTACAGTAGCGTGTGAGGAAACACTTTACACTTACAGTAGCTTGTGAGGAAACACTTTACACTTATAGTAGCTTGTCACGAAGCACTTTACACTTACAGTAGCTCGTGAGGAAACACTTTACACTTACAGTAGCTCGTGAGGAAACACTTTACACTTACAGTAGCTCGTGAGGAAACACTTTACACTTACAGTAGCTCGTGAGGAAACACTTTACACTTACAGTAGCTCGTGATGAAACACTTTACACTTACAGTAGCTCGTGATGAAACACTTTACACCCTTACAGTAGCTCGTGATGAAACACTTTACACTCACAGTAGCTCGTCACGAAGCACCTTACACTTACAGTAGCTTGTGAGGAAACACTTTACACTTACAGTAGCTCGTCACGAAGCACTTTACACTTACAGTAGCTTGTGAGGAAACACTTTACACTTACAGTAGCTTGTCACGAAACACTTTACACTTACAGTAGCTTGTGAGGAAACACTTTACACTTACAGTAGCTTGTGAGGAAACACTTTACACTTACAGTAGCTTGTGAGGAAACACTTTACACTTACAGTAGCTTGTGAGGAAACACTTTACACTTACAGTAGCTTGTGAGGAAACACTTTACACTTACAGTAGCTTGTGAGGAAACACTTTACACTTACAGTAGCTTGTGAGGAAACACTTTACACTTACAGTAGCTTGTGAGGAAACACTTTACACTTACAGTAGCTTGTGAGGAAACACTTTACACTTACAGTAGCTTGTGAGGAAACACTTTACACTTACAGTAGCTTGTGAGGAAACACTTTACACTTACAGTAGCTTGTGAGGAAACACTTTACACTTCCAGTAGCTTGTGAGGAAACACTTTACACTTACAGTAGCTTGTGAGGAAACACTTTACACTTACAGTAGCTTGTGAGGAAACACTTACAGCAGCTTGTGAGGAAACACTTACAGTAGCTTGTGAGGAAACACTTACAGTAGCTTGTGAGGAAACACTTACAGTAGCTTCAGAGGAAACACTACAGTAGCTTGTGAGGAAACACTTACAGTAGCTTGTGAGGAAACACTTTACACTTCCAGTAGCTTGTGAGGAAACACTTTACACTTCCAGTAGCTTGTGAGGAAACACTTTACACTTACAGTAGCTTGTGAGGAAACACTTTACACTTACAGTAGCTTGTGAGGAAACACTTTACACTTACAGTAGCTTGTGAGGAAACACTTTACACCTCCAGTAGCTTGTGAGGAAACACTTACACTTACAGTAGCTTGTGAGGAAACACTTTACACTTACAGTAGCTTGTGAGGAAACACTTTACACTTACAGTAGCTTGTGAGGAAACACTTTACACTTACAGTAGCTTGTGAGGAAACACTTTACACTTACAGTAGCTTGTGAGGAAACACTTTACACTTACAGTAGCTCGTGAGGAAACACTTTACACTTACAGTAGCTTGTGAGGAAACACTTACACCTTACAGTAGCTTGTGAGGGAAACACTTTACACTTACAGTAGCTTGTGAGGAAACACTTTACACTTACAGTAGCTTGTCACGAAACACTACACTTACAGTAGCTCGTGAGGAAACACTTTACACTTACAGTAGCTCGTGATGAAACACTTTACACTTACAGTAGCTCGTGATGAAACACTTTACACTTACAGTAGCTCGTGATGAAACACTTTACACTCACAGTAGCTCGTCACGAAGCACCTTACACTTACAGTAGCTTGTGAGGAAACACTTTACACTTACAGTAGCTTGTCACGAAGCACTTTACACTTACAGTAGCTTGTGAGGAAACACTTTACACTTACAGTAGCTTGTCACGAAACACTTTACACTTACAGTAGCTTGTGAGGAAACACTTTACACTTACAGTAGCTTGTGAGGAAACACTTTACACTTACAGTAGCTTGTGAGGAAACACTTTACACTTACAGTAGCTTGTGAGGAAACACTTTACACTTACAGTAGCTCGTGAGGAAACACTTTACACTTACAGTAGCTTGTGAGGAAACACTTTACACTTACAGTAGCTTGTGAGGAAACACTTTACACTTACAGTAGCTCGTGAGGAAACACTTTACACTTCCAGTAGCTCGTGAGGAAACACTTTACACTTACAGTAGCTCGTGAGGAAACACTTTACACTTACAGTAGCTCGTGAGGAAACACTTTACACTTCCAGTAGCTCGTGAGGAAACACTTTACACTTCCAGTAGCTTGTGAGGAAACACTTTACACTTCCAGTAGCTTGTGAGGAAACACTTTACACTTCCAGTAGCTTGTGAGGAAACACTTTACACTTACAGTAGCTTGTGAGGAAACACTTTACACTTACAGTAGCTTGTGAGGAAACACTTTACACTTCCAGTAGCTTGTGAGGAAACACTTTACACTTCCAGTAGCTTGTGAGGAAACACTTTACACTTCCAGTAGCTTGTGAGGAAACACTTTACACTTCCAGTAGCTTGTGAGGAAACACTTTACACTTCCAGTAGCTTGTGAGGAAACACTTTACACTTCCAGTAGCTTGTGAGGAAACACTTTACACTTACAGTAGCTTGTGAGGAAACACTTTACACTTACAGTAGCTTGTGAGGAAACACTTTACACTTACAGTAGCTTGTGAGGAAACACTTTACACTTACAGTAGCTTGTGAGGAAACACTTTACACTTATAGTAGCTTGTGAGGAAACACTTTACACTTCCAGTAGCTTGTGAGGAAACACTTTACACTTCCAGTAGCTTGTGAGGAAACACTTTACACTTACAGTAGCTTGTGAGGAAACACTTACAGTAGCTTGTGAGGAAACACTTACAGTAGCTTGTGAGGAAACACTTACAGTAGCTCGTGAGGAAACACTTACAGTAGCTCGTGAGGAAACACTTTACACTTCCAGTAGCTCGTGAGGAAACACTTTACACTTCCAGTAGCTCGTGAGGAAACACTTTACACTTACAGTAGCTTGTGAGGAAACACTTTACACTTACAGTAGCTTGTGAGGAAACACTTTACACTTACAGTAGCTTGTGAGGAAACACTTTACACTTACAGTAGCTTGTGAGGAAACACTTTACACTTCCAGTAGCTTGTGAGGAAACACTTTACACTTCCAGTAGCTTGTGAGGAAACACTTTACACTTCCAGTAGCTTGTGAGGAAACACTTTACACTTACAGTAGCTTGTGAGGAAACACTTTACACTTACAGTAGCTTGTGAGGAAACACTTTACACTTACAGTAGCTTGTGAGGAAACACTTTACACTTACAGTAGCTTGTGAGGAAACACTTTACACTTACAGTAGCTTGTGAGGAAACACTTTACACTTACAGTAGCTTGTGAGGAAACACTTTACACTTATAGTAGCTTGTGAGGAAACACTTTACACTTCCAGTAGCTTGTGAGGAAACACTTTACACTTCCAGTAGCTTGTGAGGAAACACTTACACTTACAGTAGCTTGTGAGGAAACACTTACAGTAGCTTGTGAGGAAACACTTACAGTAGCTTGTGAGGAAACACTTACAGTAGCTTGTGAGGAAACACTTACAGTAGCTTGTGAGGAAACACTTACAGTAGCTTGTGAGGAAACACTTACAGTAGCTTGTGATGAAACACTTTACACTTCCAGTAGCTTGTGAGGAAACACTTTACACTTACAGTAGCTTGTGAGGAGACACTTTACACTTACAGTAGCTTGTGAGGAGACACTTTACACTTACAGTAGCTTGTGAGGAGACACTTACACTTACAGTAGCTTGTGAGGAGACACTTTACACTTACAGTAGCTTGTGAGGAGACACTTTACACTTACAGTAGCTTGTGAGGAGACACTTTACACTTACAGTAGCTTGTGAGGAAACACTTTACACTTACAGTAGCTTGTGAGGAAACACTTTACACTTACAGTAGCTTGTCACGAAGCACCTTACACTTACAGTAGCTTGTGAGGAAATACTTTACACTTACAGTAGCTCGTGAGGAAACACTTTACACTTACAGTAGCTCGTGATGAAACACTTTACACTTACAGTAGCTTGTCACGAAGCACCTTACACTTACAGTAGCTTGTGAGGAAACACTTTACACTTACAGTAGCTTGTCACGAAGCACTTTACACTTACAGTAGCTTGTGAGGAAACACTTTACACTTACAGTAGCTTGTGAGGAAACACTTTACACTTACAGTAGCTTGTGAGGAAACACTTTACACTTACAGTAGCTTGTCACGAAGCACCTTACACTTACAGTAGCTTGTGAGGAAACACTTTACACTTACAGTAGCTTGTGAGGAAACACTTTACACTTACAGTAGCTTGTCACGAAACACTTTACACTTACAGTAGCTTGTCACGAAACACTTTACACTTACAGTAGCTTGTCACGAAACACTTTACACTTACAGTAGCTTGTCACGAAACACTTTACACTTACAGTAGCTTGTCACTTAAACACTTTACACTTACAGTAGCTTGTGAGGAAACACTTTACACCCTTACAGTAGCTTGTGAGGAAACACTTTACACTTACAGTAGCTTGTAGAGGGAAACACTTACACTTACAGTAGCTTGTGAGGAAACACTTTACACTTACAGTAGCTTGTCAATGGCACCTTACACTTACAGTAGCTTGTGAGAGGAAACACTTTACACTTACAGTAGCTTCAGAGGAAACACTTTACACTTACAGTAGCTTGTCACGAAACACTTTACACTTACAGTAGCTTGTCACGAAACACTTTACACTTACAGTAGCTTGTGAGGAAACACTTTACACTTACAGTAGCTTGTGAGGAAACACTTTACACTTACAGTAGCTTGTGAGGAAACACTTTACACTTACAGTAGCTTGTGAGGAAACACTTTACACTTACAGTAGCTTGTCACGAAGCACCTCACAGTGACAGTAGCTTGTCACGAAGCACCTTACAGTGACAGTAGCTTGTCACTTAAGCACCTTACAGTGACAGTAGCTTGTCACGAAGCACCTTACACTTACAGTAGCTTGTCACGAAGCACCTTACACTTACAGTAGCTTGTCACGAAGCACCTTACAGTGACAGTAGCTTGTCACGAAGCACCTTACAGTGACAGTAGCTTGTCACGAAGCACCTTACAGTGACAGTAGCTTGTCACGAAGCACCTTACAGTGACAGTGATTATCATAGCAAACTTCATGGTGGAAGGCAATTTGTTATAAATCTTGACTAAAATCAGAACATGTTGGTTTCAACATTTATAAAAGCTTTAACAATATCTGTTTCTTCCTGCAGGGACCAGTATCAATGTGCCAAGAGTGTTGCTAGTATATTCATATGACTGTAAAAAGCACTTCCAGGTGGTTGAAACATTTGCTGACTACCTGCAGAGTAAGTGTAACGTTGAAGTTTTATTGGATGAGAGGAGCACTAAGAACGAAGACCCAAACAACTGGCTGTTAAAATCAGTTACAGAAGTTGATTACATTATCATCATTCTATCTGAAGGTGTGTTCCACAAGGCTGAGAGACAAAATGTGCCAAAGATGCAAGAGATGCAGACCCAAATGAACCGTTTCACTCCCGCGCTGAACCTGATTGTCAATGAAATACCCAAAAAAATGAGCAGTAATAGATTTATTAAAGTGTACTTCAAATATTCGGGTTACCACCATATTCCAAAAATTTTACAATTGAATGCAGCTGGTAAAACGTACAAAATGGTGGAAGAACTTAATAAATTGATATGCCACTTGCATGGGGAACGTCCAAAGATATTGGTGCCTTTACTTCAAGTGTACCCGCGTATGCCAGGCCACGATCTCCTGTCTTCTTCGGTTGGACGTTCTCTTAACGACGCTATTAATGAAATGAGCGATCACGTACAAAAAAATCCCAACTGGTTTACGAAGCTACTTTACTACTCTTCAGACGTTCCAAGAGATGTCAAGAATAATGACGGTTGTGAAAAAGCTACCAAAAAGACTAGTGGAACTAAGACAATTCAAGTATATCCATCATTCAACTCAGAAAAACATAGTTCAAAATTTTCAAAATTGTTTAGAAAGTCTTCGATGAGCTCAGAACTGCTCTAAAACTTATTACACAAAACTCTAGATTGGTTCGAAAACGGTTTGGTTTGCACAGCTGAGAAATAGTCACCTCTTTAAATTAGTTACAAGAGTTTAACAGAAAGGTTCTTCTTGTTGGAAAATGCATTTATAATGCATTAATACTTCTGTCAGTATAATTTCAAACTGAAAATGCACCTTTTAAACCAATACCAGACTTTTTGTTTGTTGAACTGTTCATGCTCTTACATGGATGGATATAATAATATGAAAAATATATATTTTGCAGGAGAAATTGCATGATATTTATTCATTTACAGTTTGCTCCTGGTGAAGAAAAGGTCCACCTTTCAGAAGTGCTCAGGTTATGGTTTGTTTTGTTTTATTTTGTATCAAGACTTGTTATGAATGTGTTTTTGAAAAATGTTTTAAATCAAATCATCAAATCATATTTCTTTTTGAAATTGTAACTGCCCAAAAAAAAATTAAGTTTCTATTCTGTATTTAGCTTAATGTTAAACATCAAAATTGGTATTGTGTGATTTTTGCCATAAATATTAGTTTTATTGTCTCTCTGTGCTTAAAGACTGTAACCTGGTAGTTAGCAAGGTTTGTGGTTCATGTCTTGTAACAACACAGTCATGCTTTTGGTCATGGGTGTGTTATAAGAGTGCCAGTCAAATCCCACTGTTTATGGTGGATGCTGTTGCCTTCCCTCTTGTGTTGCTTCAATACATTCTCAACGTTTCAGCCGAGACCTTCATTAGATTTCTTTGATGATTGTAGAATTTCTTTAAGTACAGAAAAGTGGGTGTAACTGTTATAAAAACATTGCTTCTTTGAGATGTAAAACTTCTAATATAATATCAAGCCCACTCAGTTTGTAATTTTTCGAGAAAGTATTTTATTTTTACTGTTCACATTTTGCTGGGTTACTAAGTGGCGTAATCAAGTTGACTGGTGGAGAAGAAACGAACTGTGATAAGTTATATTTTACTCCATAAAACTCCAGTCAACACAAAGTAAGTTATAGAAGATACTTACCCTACTTACCTTAGGTTCCTTTTTCTCTGTTACTGTCGGATTCCTTTGTCGAAGTAGCCTCTTGAGTTTGTCATACTCCCTTGTGCAAATTAATTGAAAGAAGACGCAAAATTACGATTTTTTCCATTTTTTGCATTTTATATCTAAGAATTCAAAAATTACTCTCAAATTAATACATGATAAGACTGCCTTTATTTTTCGGAAGATCATTAATCTGCTTTGGCATCGAGTCCACGAGTTGACTACAATCTTTACTAATTTTTGGATCGCTGTACCACACCTTAATTGTGGCCTCAATTAGCTTATCTTTTGTAGTACAGTCTCTTCCCCGAAGTCTTTCTTTACAAATCGCTCAAAGATTTTCAATAGGATTTAAGTCAGGAAAGTTTCCAGGCCAGTCCAGCACCTTTATTCACGTTGTAGTCATAAAATTCTTCACAAGTTTCGATGTGTGGCACGGAGCCAGATCTTGCAGTAAAATGCCAGATCCATCTGGAAATCTTTTTCAATTTTAGAACGACTCTTCTCTGCAAAAATTTGATGTACTATGGTCCTCGCATCATACCTTCTATGATATGTAAGCCTTCGACGCCATAGTAGTAGAAAAAGCCCCAAAACATCTTCAAGGGATGTTTTACGAACTGATTGATGTGAGATTCTCGAAGTTCCTCACCTGGAGATCTGCAAACATGCAGACTTCTTTGACCCTATATGGAGAAATGAGTCTCATCACTGAATAACACCTTCCTCCATTGTTTTTCATCCAGTTTTTGTATTGATACCGTTTTTTCTTCATTGAGTTGGTAAGAAGTTGTTTTTTGACTGGTCTCCTTGCCCTTCTAACGCAATTTTGAATTACGTAATATTCCTCAAAATTCCATCATATATCCCAAAAATAGATTGACCGTACTGCAAAACACAGCTAATGACGCCATCTGTGTGAAAAATGCCTATTAAAGGATATCGGCGAGTCTGAACCAACCGTCATGCTGAAAATATTGTAAAATGACCGTTTGTTTCAATTAATTTGCACAAGGGTGTATGTTGATTTCTTGTTGAACACATTTGGGGAACATGATACACAACTTCACATGTGTAGTCAAAGTCACTGTTTTTTACGGTCCATGAGCCATTTGTCCAAATACCTATACATGTGAGTACACAAACACTTGCTGATCAGGTTTACACCTCCAGTGTTGGCTGGCTCACCGTGGTTCCCTTCTCTGTCGTCCACTTGAATTCAGCGTGTGATGCTTGCCTTGACATAGTGAATTTTAAAATCTCAGGTCTACGAATCCACTTTTCGTTTCCATGATTTTCGACTCTTCCGCCCATCTCTTGTTAAATTCCACTTCCGTCAATCGATATTTAGCCTAATCCTCGTGTTTACTCTGATTCTTTTCATCACCACCGGAACACTTTCCTTTACATTTTCATACACTGCTTTGCACCTTGCGAACCATATCTGGTATTTAAATTCACTCAACATAAAGAAGGAGAATTTCTGATTGGTTTTCACTGGTAGTGGAGTATTAAATAAGACTATACCGTAACTTATCAAGCCCGTATGGAAAATATCAGATATCTTCCGCCAATATACTTTAGCATATGCTTTGTTGTTTCTATAGACTGGCAATACAGACATTTGTTTGTCTTCATAACTATCTGCTTGTTTAATCTTTCTTTTGTACTAACTATATCATGTGCTATTTTATAATTTAGGTCTCTTCTTTTGATTTCGATTTTCCTGTTACTTGTGGACCATATTGTCTTCCAGTTTATATGTGGATATTGGTTTACTATTTTGGCTTGGATTTTATCTGTTAGATTTTCGTATATCTTTTCCATTAACATTTTATGTAGTTCAATTGCTGGGTTTTTCTTTGTCATCTTTTTTGTTTTTGTTATCTTTTATAGGTTGGCTGGTGGAGTTTCTGCTCGTAGTGCTTGAGGTCTGGTCTTATTTATGTAAAATGTGGCGTTGAAACCAACTGTGTAGTTATAGAAAAGAGCACAGTTGTGTTCAGACCCCATAATTTTACACGTGTTCTGGATCGTAACTGCTGTCAGGTAGTTGTCCAACTTGGGTAGACCTAGGACTCCTTCATTGGTTGGAAGATTGACCATTTCACGTGACAGGTGTTCTCTTTTGGAGTTCCATATAAAACTGTACATTATCCTATTATTATAATTATATATTATATTATTCTTTTTATTTTCTTGATTTCCGTTTCTGGAGGCAGAAGTGTTCTGCCTAGATATATGACACTTAGATATATAACTTGTTTTAAGGCTTGTGTTTTAGCTTGATCGGACAGCTCATTCTCTCTCCAGGTTTCTATTTCTTCCTCTATTTTTGTAACTTTGAGTTTCCAGTTATGGGCTATTGGGTCGTACGGACCCAGCCATATTCCTAAAATTTTGATGGGGCTTGTTGTCCAGCTGATATTAGATGGGAAGTCATTTCTGATTCTCCGTCTACCCAGCCAGAATTCTTTGGATTTTTCTTTATATATTTTTGCTCCACTTGCACTAGTGACAGCGTGCTTTGTTCTATTGCTTTTTCTGTAGTTAATGTCAGGGTAACGTCATCAGCATGTGCAAGGCACTTTTGCTGAATGCCCTAATTGTGTGGAATGTGGACTCCTGTTATTTCCGGGTCTGAATTAACGCTACTGAGAAAAGTTTTGATTATTAGAACATGTAAAGTTGGAGAAAGGGGACATCCCTGTCTTACTCCTGTCTCAATTTCTAACTTGTCTGTCAAGTGTCCGTTTATATTTATTTTAGCTGTCACCTTTTTATTTTTCAGTTATATTTCTTTAATACATAGAACAAAAATTTATGGTCTATTTTATCAAAGGCTTTCTCCTGATCTAATGAGATCATGCAAGTAGGGGTGCCTTTGCTATTGGTTATTTGTATTATATCCCGGAGCATATTAACATTAAAAAGTATGTCTCTTCCGGGTACTGCAGAAGTTTGAGCTGATTCAGAACACTTGTAGTTCTGTTATTTATACATTTAGTAAATACAGGGTATTTGGAAAGTCACTGTGCACTTGTGTATTTATTAACAGACATGTTTCAATATAGAATACAGGAGGTAAATATGAATGACAATTATAAACAATGTTGAAAGTGATCCCTGTTTACATCAATACAGTTTTGGATCCTTATTTTGTTTCTAAACACTGCTATCAGTTGCTAGCTTCAAATAGACTGAATAGACATGATTGTCGCTGCTTTTAAGTCATCCAGCGTGCGCAGACGATGTTGATACACTGCAGAAACACGGGCTTCCCCCTTTCCACTATGCTTGGGAGTTGATGGTTTACTGTGGGAAGGTGACCTCGTGATGGTGGGTGCTACCTTGGTAGGTGTGGGTGACCTTACAGGCATTGGATTGTTGACACCAGATGAATGAGTGTCGATAGGTGATTGCTCTCCCTCGGAGTCTGACGAGGGTAGAGATTGCTGTAAGGCAGATGTGTCTGAGGTGATCTCCAGAATAGCTTTAGTGGGCACCTGTTGTAAAGCACAAAATAGTTCCGGAGACATGATTGGAGCGGTGTACATAACAGACGATTTAGAAGCGTGACGGGATCGCTTCTTCGGACTCATTAGGGAATCAGGCGTGAGATGTGGATGTCAACGCCGGTAGCCCTGGAAAGGGCTGAAGGAAATAAACCAATAAGCCTTTGTTCGTTTGTGTGTTAAGTTGTAAAGCACGTTCGACGCGCGCAGTCTGCACAGTTAGCGCCCGGGGATAAAGTTTTCGCGCCCCCTCGTGACAAAATGTTAGCCATAAGGGGGTCCGCAATGCTTTCCCGGAAATTTATGAGTTTTAGAACATGACATCCTGCATTTTGTGGCATCTTTTTAGGGTATGAAGGAGATGAAAAAAGTGAAATAATTGAGACAACAATGGTATTTTGAAGATATAATTGAATAACAGAGAAGGACAGAATCAGAAACAAGAATGCGTATAAAAAATTAATACAGAATTATTTTATACTAAAATAATAGTCAAATATAACATTGCAAAAACTTAAAGCATTAATTTGGATATAGTAACCTGGAAAGTTAACATAAAAGAAATAGTTGGGTTGTCTTGTTTAACTGGATCAGGTAAATCATCATCCAAATCTTCAGAATTTGATGAACCTTGGTATTCCATTTTATCTAAATATGGCTGTTTTGAATTAGTTTCACTGCTGTACTTCTCTTCTAGGTCTTCTTGTTCAAGTCTTTTTGTAGAGTCATGTGATGTGTGCCTCGTTATATCCTCTACTGATTTTGATTCATAATCATCTCTTTTCAAAAATGCTGTTGGAATTTAGAATGACTTCGCACATCCTTCATCTTGGGTCTTCCTTTGTTTTCTTCCTTCTGACCCACTTAATTTTCTCTGTTGTGCTCGTTTTATTTTATTGAGTATCTGTAAGAAAAATAGAAATATAAAATTAATAACTGGTCATGTTGGAACTTAATTATTGTTTATATTATAAATATTCGAAATGGTATAATTTAAAGATTTTCGCATACATTAACCTATAAATAGACGAACATTACATTTCAGAATGGAACCAGAAATGACCAGTGACATTTTATCCTTTTGAGATATGACTGTAGACCTCTTACAGTAACATTATGGGCGGAACACTCCCCTACCGTGCCTGGATATTTGAATTATGGAACCACCGAACGCCACGCCAGATTCCAAATCAGTCGTTGGTTCGGTTCGATCGCTTCCTCTGTGTTGGTATTTGGGTAGTGATGTTTAAATACCCAGAAGGTCAGGTGCATTAGACCTCTTCCTCCATCCCGAACGTTGATGGCGTCTATAGTTAGGTGTTGGTTAATTAGTATAACTTTGGGCCAGAGTATGACACCGTACTCAAGCCCGTTTCTCTCGACAAGAATTTTTTCCTTTTTTTATTTTATATATATTTATTATTTTTGTTTCTTTCTTTCTTCCATAGATAAAATACTACTACTACTACTAGTAGTAAGAATAATAAAATAAAAATAGGGTACAATAATATAAAAGTAGGTTTAAGTAAGTGTCTAGCTTGTTTGATATTTCTTAAATATATATTTATAGAAGAGAGGTACTTGGGACTATGTTCATCATGTACGTAGTATCTGTCCAGATCACATAATAAATCACTTTTATGCCAATTCTTATTAAAATAGTTTAGTGCATTATACAAGAGTCTTACTGATATTGTTTCTATGTTTACATACTTGTGTATGAATGTAGATGAAGTGGACGTGGTACTTTATAGCCCGAAGTTAAAACTGAATTTTGTATTTTTTTGTAGTTTCTGTAATTGTTTTTGTTATGTTTATCCAGGCAGGAGATGCATATTCTATTATAGGTCTAATGTATGTTTTGTAGATTTTTGTTATATTATCAGGTGATGTTCCTTGATTTTTACCTGAAAGACTTCTTGCATAATTTGCTCTTTTCCAGATTCGTATCAGGATATTCTTTGTATGCTGTATCCACGTTAATTTTGTATCATAAGTTAAACCAAGAAATTTAGCAGAAGTAGCAGTCAGTAAAAGTGGTCCATTCATGTACAACTTTGGTGGATCTTTTTTCAGTTTATTTAGTCTTAATAATATTACTTGGGTTTTCAGAATAGTGACTTTTATTCTATATTTCTGGCAGTAGTTTTCTATATTATTCAGGACTGGTTGGAGGTTTGTTGCTGCTATTGAAGTTGTGGAGGCACTTTTCCAGACCGATACACCGTCAGCTAATTGTGATGCAAAACCTGAATTTAGGTCCGACAGAGGCATATTACTCACATTATGATAAATAATATAAGGCTAACTACCCCTCCCTGTGGGACTCCTGCCTCGGGGGAAAAAGGACCCTGAGTGGGCCACATTCACATCTACTTTACACGTTCTATTGTTCAGAAAGTTAGATAGTCAGCGAATAATTCCCTGTGGTAAATCCCTTTCCGTTAACCTGTGACGTAATCCGTTATGCCACACCGTGTCAAATGCTTTCTCTGTGTCAAGAAAGCAAGCTACAGTGCATTCGTTTTTGTTAAAGCTGTCTGTAATTGTTTCTGTTAATCTGATTAGGTGGTCTGTAGTTTGTCTGTATTTTCTAAATCCGTTTTGAATTTCGGGTAATTTTGAATTCACTTCTAAGTATATAGATAGTCGGTTACTAATAATTATTCTTTCTAATATTTTGCCGATACAACTGGTTAGGCTAATTGGGCGGTAGTTTGGTTTATTCGCTGACTTTCCTTCTTGCTGGAACATTGATATTACTGCTTCCTTCAAAGAAACAGGGATATATCCAGCTGATAATGAGAGGTTGATAGGTTTATAATGATAAATAAGGCTGTTTGGTGTTTATATAATCTGAGTGCTGTATTTTAGGAGGATAGCTTAGATACCATCTTCTCCAGGAGCTTTGTTTTTTGTGTTTTTGATAGCAGTTTCTACTTCCGTCACTGTGATATCTTTTATGGGTTGATGAGTTCTCCAGTCTGTTGTTTTCTCTGGTTGTATTAATGTGTTTACTGGGAATATATGTGTGTATACGCTTTTGTTGAGATCAGTGAAGTTATTGACAGTTTCACAGAAGTATCTGTTCATGTCTGGTTCATGATGTGGTTTCTAAAGATCTCAGCTTTTTCTATGTTAGTGTAAGCTGTTTTTCCATCTAGTTCTAGTGGTGGGTATTCTGTGTTTGTTGTTCCTGTATTCATATATCTTTTTAAGTGTGTCGAGAATTGTTTTGGATCTGTTTTGTGATTTAGTTCTGAACAGAAGGTGCCCCAGTTATCTTGTTTCTGTTGTCGAATTAGATGTCTTATTTCTTAGTGTTTGTGTTTTTAGTGTTGGGTTGCGATGTCGTATGTACTGTCTGCGTAGTTTTCTTCTGTTTTTTATCAAGTGTATTATTCCTTGATGTGGTTGCCATGATTATATTGTTGTGAAGTGTTTTTGTTTCGGTATTGAGCTGTTGGCTGCATGTTTTAGACACTCAGAGATGATATGACAGTACACATCTATATCTGATGCGTCCGCGGCAATATGTAGTACTTCTGTTGGTAAGGATTGATTTAAGACAGTTTGAAAAAATGGCCAATTAGCTTTTTTATAATTCAGTTTACCTTGGGAGGTGAGATTGAAGATACACCAAACTGGGAGGTGGTCACTGTCTAAATCGTGAGCAACATGAAAGTTTACAAATTTACGACTCATATTATACGAACACAGGCATAAGTCCAGTATTTCACTGGTGCCATGTGCGTACGATATATGTGTCGGTGTTGCATCATTTAATAATATCATATTAGTTTCAGCTAGAAATTTATGAAGTATTTTGCCATTTGGGTTTGTACATCTACAGTTGAATACTTTATGTTTACTATTTAAATATCCTGTAATAACTATATTGGGATTGTGGTTATATATGGAATGCAAAGATTTGTATCTAATACAGTGCTGGGCGAGCACTTACTGCCCGCCACAGTGACGTCAGTATTATTTAGCGTTTTTATGATTACTGATTCGTTAGGGGAAAGTAGGTTAATTTCTTGAACTATAAGTTCAGTTCTGTACGATAATAAAATTCCTCAGTTGGGATCTCTTTTATTCTTTCTGTCGTGTCTGATGATGGAGTATCCTTTTATTTTGAATCTATGGTAGGTATAGAGGGCAGTTTCACTAATTACAAAGACATCTGGTTTTGTGGAGTTCGTTATATCTTCAATCTCATGTTTCTTGGAGGCAATATCACCCTGGATATTGATGTGCAGTACTGTGAATTTATCCATGTTTAACAGAGTTAATGATTTATGTTAACATTTGCGGTAGGAAGTTTTGGATGTTTTTAATAATGATGTTAATAATTTTGTCTGTGAGATTGTTGGCATTATCTGGATTTGTATATTCTGCCATAATTTCAGAGAAGGTAGAAGTAATGGCATTTGTTAATGTGTTTTCAATATTCGTTGGTTTTGTGCGTCTTGAGTTGGTTTGGGTGAATCTTCATTACTTGGTGATGGCTTTTCCTGCCTGTGTGATGATATTTTGACCACTGCAGCGTAAGAGTTTGTTCGTGTTTGGATTTTTAATTTCATACAAGTGTGTTTTAATAGATTTGTATTTTTGGCATCCTTTATAGTTAGCCGTATGTTCCTCCCCACGATTGCAGCATTTGGGTTTGGGGTTTTGTTTGGTGCATTGTGAAATGTGGTGATTTTCCCCACAGCCCACACAACGCGCAGTTGCTTGACATGCTGCTGATACATGTCCAAACCTTTGTGGTGTTTTAGTTTGTTCTACCGTATACCTTTAGTACCACATAGTGATACCATTATTGATGAACTGGGTTATGTCTTGGCTATTGTCCGTTACTACTTTTATTAAATTAGTGGTTTTTTTGTAATGTTGGAAATCATTTTTTCTACGGAGATGTGTTTTATGTTTTGTGCACTTAACGCATCCTTAATGTCGTCCATGTCTATTGAATAGTGCACCCCGCAGATCACGAATGATTTGGGTGTTGGTCTGGAACCAGGCAAGTGTATTGTTATATGTCCCGTTTTAAAAACGTCAGAAGGGCATGCTTTCAATAATCTGTTCAAGTCAGTGGGTTCCTGTCCTTGAACAAGGACACCGCCGCTAGGTAGACACTTAACATTCACAATTGTAGCCGTGGGTTTGCACCTGTATATTTCCTTAGCCAGTTGTGGCTGGTTAAAACTACCAGGCACCCCTTGTATAATAATGGCGTTCTTTGGTAAAGTAGGTGCGGGTTTTGTACGTGTGTCTGTCTGGATTAGTAGGCGTTTGTTTCAGTTGTTTTTTCTTACTACGAGTCTTCACTAGCGCGTGAAGCCTTCGTCGTCAGAAATAACTTTGTCTCGTTCAGAATTTGTGTTTAGTTCAATATCCAGGGTGGGGTTTGAAGTATTTAAGCTAGTAGCTGTAGGATTGTCTTTATTTGTTAATGTAAGCTTAACTACACTGTCGACAGAAGTGGAAGTTGTATTGGCTTTAGTGAGTTTTCTTTTTTTTAGAACATTAGAATCTTTTACGAGAGTGAGTTTAGCTGCTAGTTCTTCCTTTGGAACAAATAACAGTGTTTTTAATTTAACGTTATCGTCTAGAATATGGCCACCAACACTAGACTTACTTGTGGTCCCTGTCAAACACGGACTTTGTTCCCCCTCATGTCGACACCATTACATTAGACACGGTGTCTGATCGCTTCGACTAGCCAGCCGGCATGACACACAGCTGCTTCGACAAAGTGAAGCTTGTAGGTACGCGTAACTTAGTTGCACTGGTATTGTATCTGTGCTGCTGTCCAGTAGGTTTTGTTCTTCTGAACTGCCTGCGTGTATGTCAGGGAAAGTTGTAGCAACTCGAAAATCTTGTAAAAGGTAAGAAGTCGGAGAGCAGGTAGAGCCCGCGAGGCTTAAGAGGTACAACCTTTCTCTCCAAGCGCAGAATTTTCTCATCCTTCTTTTGCAAATCGTTCCAATGGTATCTGGGTATTTTGCCCTGGAGGGTCAGGTTCACTTTGACCTCTTCCTCCTTCCTGAACTTATTTTCCCTAACTGTTTGTATGTTAGGTCCTTTTCAGGGCAATGTCCATTTATAGTCTATTATTCACAGTAGTCAAGCTAGCTGGTGGCAATTTATTTATTTTATCTGATTATTATTTTAAAATACATAAATATGTAAACTATAAATATAAGATTTAAAGTTTATATTCATACATATTTTACTTTATTTTTCTTTATGTTTAAAATATATGTTAATTGGGGAGAGGTATTTAGGATTTTCTTCATCATGTATGAGGTACCTATCTAGTTCGCATAATAAATCATTTTTCATCCAATTTTTTGTTAAAATATCTAATTGTAATATTTAGGAGTCTATCTGATATGGTTGGTATGTTCGAGTAATTGTGAATGAATTTAGATGATGTTGATCTCGGTACTCTGTATGCTGTTGTGAGAAGTGTATTTTGTATTGTTTGTAGTTTAGTTTTGATTGTTTTGTTACTTACAGTTACCCATGCTGGAGCTGCATAGTCTATTACTGGTCTAATATATGTTTTGTATATTTTCAAAATGTTATCTGTAGATGCTCCACTGTGTTTACCAGTTAGACTCCTAACATAGTTGGTTCTTCGCCAAATTTTATTTTTAATTTCGTTGACATGATTGATCCAAGTTAATTTTGAATCATAAGTCAGACCTAAAAAATTTTGCTGATTGGGCAATCTGGAGTAGAGTGCCATTCATATATATTTCTAGCTGTTGTTTTCTGTGTTTTGTCGATTTCGTAAAGAGTACCAGCTGAGTTTTTGCTGTGTTTATTTTAATTCTATATTTTTCACAGTATTCACTTATTCTATTTAATTGTGGTTGTATGTTAGTGGCTGCTATCGTGGGTGTTGCAGCACTTTTCCAGATTGCCACATCATCTGCGAACTATGATGAGAATCCATGATTTGGATCCTTCAATGGCATATTGTTTACATACATGATGAAGAGTATAGGGCTAACCACCCCTCCCTGAGGGACACCAGCTAGTGGAGTAAAGTATTCGGAAAAAGTTCCTTCTACGTTTACTCTACATTTTCTGTTTTCCAGAAAGTTAGATAACCAGCGAATAATTCCTCGCGGTAGTTCCATTTCATTCATTCGGAACCTTAGACCATCGTGCCAAACGGTGTCGAATGCTTTCTCAATATCGAGGAAGCAAGCGACTGTACATTCTTTTTTGTTGAAACTATCTATTATGGTTTCGGTTAATCTTATTAAATGATCTGTCGTTTGTCTAAATTTTCTGAATCCATTCTGTTCTTCTGGTAATTTTGATGTTATCTCCAAGAATGTGGAGAGTCTATTACTTATTATTCTTTCGAGAATTTTGCCAACACAGCTGGTCAGACTGATTGGTCGGTAGCTATTTGGTTTATTCGCTGGTTTTCCTTCCTTATGGAACATTAATATATTTGCTAGCTTCCAAGAAACTGGAATATATCCTGAGGATAGCGATAAGTTAAATAGTGAATTTAGGTGGTCAAACAATTTCGGAGTGCCGTTTTTTAGGAGAATAGCTTGTATTTCATCTTCTCCTGGCGCTTTGTTTTTGGTGTTTTTGATTGCTTCTAGTATTTCATGTAGGGATATTTCCTTTGTTAGTAATGTGCTTTCATAATCAGTGTTAGAACTTGTATTTGTATCAGTTATGTTTACTGGAAATATTGGTTCATATTGATGTTTATTGTTTACTATGTGATTAGTGACTTTATTGTAGAAGTTTGTATTCATATCTGGATCTGTGTGAGTTTTAAATGTATTTTGGAGTTGATCCTTGAAAGCTTCGGCTATTTCTTTATTTGTGTGTGCTGTAGTATTATTATGTTCAAGTGGAGGATATTTCTTTGTGTTTGTGTTTTCATTTGTGAATCTTTTAAGATGTGACCAGAATTTTTTCGGGTCAGTTATCTCATTTAGTTTATTACAGTAATTGTCCCACTTATCTTGTTTTTGTTGTTTTATTTGAGTTCTAATGTGATTTCTAATGTTGTTTATTTGTGTTTTCGTATCTCTGTTTCTTGTAATCATGTACTGTCTTCTCAGTTGTCTGCGCTTTTTTATTAGGTTGATTATTTCTGTGGTGGGTTTCCATGTGTTGATTGTTGTTTTATGGTGTTGTTTTGGTATTGTTAACTTCGCTGCTTTCTGAAGGCAATCCGTGATTGTTTGACTATAGTTGTCCATTTCGACATGCGTTTTAACTTCTTTAATAATTTTATTAGGTAACAGATTATCTAATTCTTGTTCATAGCATTGCCAATTTGCTTTACTGTAATTAAATTTTTCTTTCCTATATGTTATATTTTTATAGGGGGTGAGATCGAAGACGCAAAAAATTGGGAGATGATCACTATCTACATCTTTTCCCACTTGAAATTTTACTAATTTCTGGCTTAAATTATATGTACACATACACAGATCTAGTATGTCACTAGAGTTAGTGGAATAGCATGTATGTGTTGGGGTGGTATCATTCAATAAAGCTATGTTATTATCATCAATAAATTGTATTAATTTTCTACCATTTGAATTAGAACTTCGGCATCCAAAGGAAACATTTTTACTGTTTAAGTCTCCCATGACTATAGTGTTTTGATTGTGGGAAAAGATGTTATTTAGTAAAGTTTTATCTAATTGTTTATTGGGTGAGCAGTAAATTCCTGCTACGGTTATTTTAGTTTTATTCGATTGGAGGATATCTACAGTAACATGTTCATTGATACTGTTTAATTCGATTTCTTCTACAGATAAGTCTACTTTATGAAGCAGCATTATGCCTTTGTTTTCATCATTTTTATTTTTTCTGTCTTTTCTAATAGTTGAGTAATATGGTATTTCAAATCTATTATTATTATATGTTAGAGTTTCACTTATTATTATAATCTGGGGGTTTAATTCTATTAGATCTTCGATCTCATGTTTCTTGGAAGCTATTGCACCTTGGATGTTGATATACATTACTGTGAACATTGTGCTGTGAGCATGTAACCTGTTAGTGTAGTTATAATGTAGGGTATATGAGGTGTGACGTGTTTTATGGTAATAGTGATCAGTAGTTCTAGACAGTTAGTTGTCTGGTTTGGTTTAGTATATTCTGTTATAAAATCAGTTATTACATTTTTGAAAACTGTTGAAAACAGGCTTGCTTTGTCTGTTGTGTTGATATTCGTTTCTTGTATGGTGATGTAGTTTTCTTTTGGTTTTTGTGTTAATGTGTTCTTATTCTGTGTATTAGTCTTCTGTACTTGTTTATGTGGTTCTTTTCCTTTTAACATTTCTGTATATGTGGTTTTTGTTGTTTTATTGTGTTCTGTTGATGTGCTTGTTTCGGGTACGCTGCTTGTTTTCGATTGATTCTGTTCTGTTGGTGTTCTGATCTGAAAAATGCGTTGCTTTATTTGTTTATATTTTTCGCAGCCTTTGTAATTTGCTGTGTGGGTTTGACCACAGTTACAACATTTAGGCGTTTCTTTTTTACATTGATTGATATGGTGTTCCCCGCCACATCCGCAGCACCTCGGTGTTGCTAAGCAGGCTGCTGAAACATGTCCATATCGTTGGCAGTTGTAACACTGTGTTACAACAATTGCCGGAGTTTTCAATTGTTCAACTTGGTATTTTTGATACCAGAGCAATATTCCATTGTTTATTAGATTTTGAATGTTGTAGCTGTCATCAATGTCTATTCTAATGAGGTTAGTAGGTGTTTGTGTTTTTTTAGAAATAATTCTTTCTGTCTTGGTGTGTGGTATGTTTTGTTCGTCAAGTGCCTGTTTAACTAGGTCCAGGTCAATCGTCTGATGAACCCCTCTTACCACTATTGCTTTTGGTTGCGGCTTACTTCCCGGAAGGTGGATTTTGATATTTCCAGGTTTGAAGGCATCTGTTGGCTATTCTTTAAGTAGTCGGTTAAGATCGACTACATCTTGCCCTTGCACCAGTACTCCGCCTCTAGGCAAACGCTTAATGTTTATGTTAACATTTGGTTTGCATCTCTTTACTTCTGTGGCAAGCAGGGGTTGGTTATATTGACCCGGAATGCCTTCTATTATAACTGCGTATTGTGGTGGTCTTGTTTTGTCACTGTATTATTGTTGGTTGTTAGTTTGTTTGTTTTATATTTCTTTTTGATATGACAGTGATAAAGTCTTGGTCTTCCAATTCTTGATCACTGTCATTTTTTTCTTCATTATTATGTTTATCAACATCCTTAGTGTTACTGTTTTTCACCGTTACCTTATTGGGACTTAACCCTACTTTAATTGCAGGGGTAGCTACCTCTACCTCAGTATTAGTAGCCGTCACTGCTTCTTCACATTCTGAGTTTTCCGAAGAATTAATTTCTTTAATTAATTTACGCTTAGCTTTACTTTTTTTTTAATGACATTTTTTGTTTTTTTAACGGTACTTAATTCCCTTTTTTGTCAAAGTACAAAGAGTTAGCAATGGGGAATTATTAATATCGTTGCCACCAGTTACGCTTGACTTACCTGCATTAGTCTTTTGTTGAGCCGTAACGGCTTTTCCCGCCATTTCATTTGCCGGTCTTATTGGACCCGTAGTTGTTATCTTTGCGGTTTCCCGCTCTTCTGTTCCCGAATTCAACAGTCCTCTGTGATTTCTTCAAGTAATGTGCTGTCCTGATAAGATATATAATAAATTTAAATGCTTTTTATATTTTCAATTCAAATTCTTTTAAGCCTAAATCGCTTAGAACAAGAGCCAGACAAAGAACGTCCTATTCCCTCATCGTTCAAGCTGAGGTCATGGTAGCATTCCGAAAACTGGATCAAGTAACAGATAATTTACCGGTCTTGTTTGGTGAAGTATCCGTGCATTCTGATTACTAATTTACAGCATATAATGTTACACAACAACGTTGGTTATTCGCTATGAAGTGACTGCATTTTGACGTTTTACACACAATTACGGCAGGTGTTTAGGTATAAGATTAATATTTCTTGCGAAACACTAGTCCTTTGGGGTGCTCGAAGACTAAACAGTCGTCCTTCAACCTTTCTTGCGAAACACTAGTCCTTTGGGGTGCTCGAAGACGAAACAGTCCTCCTTCAACCTTGCACATGGTACGAATTAGGAAAATAATTAAGTGAATGGATTATAAGGATAAAAAAGGTTGATGGATGTAATTTTATTCGTGTAAATGCTTGTCTGGTTAGCGTGGCAGACAACAAAACGAAGGCCAAGCAAAACCCCCCTCTATAAAGAGACGAGAAGCAGGCCGGGTGAAACATGAACAATACACAAACGGGCCAATTCAAGGCTGGGCATGGATCGATGGATCAAAGTGCCCAAGCAGGGATCTATAGATTCAATTCCTAAGAATTAGGTGGGGGGGGGATGGGAGTACCCCGAGAAAACCCACTTTCACGACCTGGGCGCCGAATGATCTACCCAGATCGTGCCCGAGAATAACTGTGAGGAAAGAAAGTCTGGGTTAATAACCATGGGGAAAACAAAACCCAATGAGTGGCAAAGCTTGGTTTAAGGTGACACTGTCGGGTTAGCACGTTCTGTGATAAGTATGCGCCTTATATTTGCTCGAGCCATATCTATACGTTGATGTGCTAGTAACCTCCTCTCAGGTGAAATTTCAGGTGGTGTTTCTAGGCTTGGCTGTTCTACACTGGTCTGGTCTTCCCTTAATTTGAGATTGTGACGACTTGGTGTTTGTGGACTTGGATTCGGTTTGAACCGAGGCATCTACAGTTGTCGGTCGCGTGGTTTGTATCTGGGTCGAGGTGGTGGAACTTGGAATGTGGTGTGGTTGGAATGTTATTAGTCTTGTCAGGCTCAGAGTGGTTTGATTCAGATCGGTTGGCAGGTGTATAAGTTGATGTTATGGGTTGCGAAACATATTCAGCTTGTTTGGGTGATCTCGGATTAGTTGGGCGACGTCGGGGGCGTTCCGCACTAAAATGAAAAATATGGTAGTAACAACCATTATGTAGAATTGTATCGGCATCATGGTTGGTGGTGGTTACTATTTTCATGAAGCTAGTAGGTTGTCTGGTAGATTTTGAGAATATACGATGCACGGCGTGTATTTCAGACTTTGGCTTTCGATGGCGTTTTTGATCTCGGACGGATGTATCGAAGGGTGTATACCTCTCAAGAAAACAGTGAAAAGGCTCGTTGGGCTGTTTGTCGAAGAGCATCTGATGTTAGTGTTCCACGGTTCACAGAAGTGTGAAAGGTAGGGCTTGCGCATAATCGGTAAAGTCATAATCGATTAATAATCGGAAAAAATTTTCATAATCGATTAATCGTTACCTCTCAATATTATTTATAAACGGCCGCTACGATTCTTGTAATGGATCACGTTTTGCATCATAACTCTGGAAAGATATGCCCCACAGAAAAGTATAATGTATCAAAGTAAAGCTCAGGATGTCGACAATCTAAAAAGTCATTAACAATCAGTGCAGTTACAGTATATCTTGGTGTAATTTTTCTGGGTTACTTTTTTCTGACTTTCACTGCATCAGCTGTTATTGTGGACATAACAATGGCTCATGACTATTTTTAAGTCAAAAATGGGCACGTGTTATAAATATTTCAAAGCTACAACATAAGAATTTTATTAAAATTTACTGTATATCACCAACCAAAAATTACAAAGATGCAAAAAAATACCCATGTAGTAAACGAACAAAAGAAGAGTTCTAACTTCCAAATCCAACTATTAACAGGATTACAGATTTACAACATATTGGCAAGTTTTAAATTTAATAAATTTTGTAGTTTTTTAAAAAAGAACTTGTTATAAAACTTAAACTATTTAGTGTCGATTCATGTCAGTACTCAATAAATCAATATTTATTCTTGAACAGATCCTTTAGGAAACACAAAGCATTGACAGTTTCATCGGAGAGACTTGATCTTATCTTCGTAATAAAAAAGACCTGCTGCAGAAAAACTTCTTTCTGCCTGAACGCTTGTATACTTTTCATGTCATGGTATAACTTAAGGACATTCTCACTTCTTGTCCCAGTTGCTTTATATGATTTCAACTCATCTTTCATAGTTATCTTTTTTGAATCAACTCCCTCCAGTCCATTGTCGAAAGTGTTCATAGCCTCCATATACTCCTTATAAAGTGAGACAGCTGAGTCCTCTTCATTTTTAGCTTCATTTTCAGGCTCAACTGACTGGTCTTTATCCTCTGCCTTTTTCTCCTGCATGTTATGCAATCTTTCAAATGTATGCTCTCCAATTTTTTTTATATTTCCTTTTGTGCAATAAACGAAGTCATATCCTGATTGACATAACCCAGGGTTGTGAAGGTAACAAAGAAGTGAAACAGCATCCCTTTGTCGCCTGGCAGTATATCTGTCTAAAAGATGCTTATACAGTTGTTCAGCTACGAGATTTTCTTGGCTTTTGAGTTTAGACAATAAAAAATGAACTGAATTTTCAGCTTTTAGCAAGTTGTTTGCTTCAGAGCAAAGATTTTTCATCACGATTTGGACAGGTTTCAGAGCATCAACAAGGTTGTCTAATGTTTTCCACTCATCATCAGTGATAGTTTCAACTAACCCAATAATTCTCAGAGCTTTGGGTACGCAAGCTTTAACCTTCACAAATCTTTCTATCATTATCAAAATACTGTCCCATCTTGTTTTACAATCAAGAGACAATTTCAGTTCTTTTCCAAATTCACCTTTAATGAAGTCCTGCAATTTTTCGTTTTTTTATTGGTGACTTTCTAAAGAGTTTGCATATTTTTCTGACTTTGTTAATCACTTGTTGAAAATTTTCGTGAATCTTACCATCTGAATCATCAATATCCTTTATTTGATCAAAAGTAAAACAGCTTTCACCATCTTCATTATCTCTGTTTCATTGTCACTTGCAGCTTCTAAATTCTCATCTTCTTTCTCACCCTAATGTTCCTTGACCTCCTTCCTTTTTGCATATAATACATCACAAACTGCCAAGTGTATAGTGTGTGCGACACATTGCTGGTGAAAGGGGCTAATATCATTTCCAAATTTGACCATGACTGAAGCCCCATCTGTTGTACATCCCACAATATGATGGTTGAGGCTGAGACCAAAATCTTCAAGTTTCCTGGACACAATTTCTATTGTTCTAGCACTTGTTAAAGATCCACAGATTTTTGTTAATCCTAGAGACCAGTGCTTTACATCACTATGAACATTGATATTGATGTAGCGTCTGTTTTGAATTGACGTATATTCATCAAGGGTCAAGGAATATCTAGCACCAGACTCAACCTGGGCTTGAAAATAACTGCGTAATTCTTGCTTTTTCTGTAAAGCATAATTTACTACTATTTTTTTCACGCCTGAAACATTGGTTGGTACAGGTTTATCATATTTCTTGAGGCTTTCTTGTATAAAGTGACTAGATGCAATCTGTTTAAAGCTCAGCCCATCCAGACTAGCTAACCTCGCAATCTCTTCATCAATGTCAGGTTTCTTGATGAAAGCATCCAATGGTCGTTGAACAGTGCCCTCAGTGTTAGGGTCAAACCATGCATCACACAGTAGATGGTAAAACAAAGAAGTTGACCCACCAATAGATTTCAACTCTTTAGTACATATTTTACATTTAGCACCAGCAGTATTTTTATCGAAGTGTTCCCAAACTTTCGATTTCCTTTTTTTCAGAACCTTTCCCCATTTTTGTGGCAAAAAAATATAGTTCAGTGGTAAACGCTATTTATTTAGTTCCGTCTGTTCAAAATTTGGTGACAATGCGCAATATCATAGAAGCTATTGATTAAACCCGAGCCGAATTACTTGCGCAAGAATATATCTACGTCATCTGATTCACACATTTTTATGACTTTTAGTGAAAATAATCCCCTTTGGAACCCCACTTCAAAGTCATTTTTACAATGCTTTCAGAAGGTGACAACCATTTTTATCAATTTAGAACATTCCTTGAGTATATTTAATAATATAATGCCATAATACTATAAAAGAAATAATTATGAAAGAAGTAATTATGACGTAAATAATAGAATAATTAATCACGACGTAGCAACAGCGTAGTTTTCCCCTATCAATAATATTTTGATATAATTGGTATATTGCACACCAAATGCTCCCAATGTAAACTAAAATGCCACAAAATACTTCGAAAAAGAAATATATAATTATGTACGTAACGTAGGGCAATAAAATTTTTCTTTTACCATCGAGCGACTCGATCTGCCATTATCGCTCATACAACTAGCTTAGCCGATTATTTGCGATTATCGAGATCGATTAACGGTTAAGCAGTAACAAGTCTTAACCGATTATTAATCGGTTATTTTTAACCGGGTGCAAGCCCTATAATTCAGTCTTTGGTTTTCGATGGCGTTTTTGATCTCGGACAGATGTATCGAAGGGTGTATACCTCTCAAGAAAACAGTGAAAAGGCTCGTTGGGCTTTTTGTCGGAGAACATCTGATGTTAATTACAGTGTTCCACGGTTCACAGAAGTATGAAAGGTCGGCAGGAGTTGATGGTTGAAGGAGAATACCTCCTCGGCGAATGAACCGTGTTCTAGAGGGGTCTATGGAAGCGCCGGGCTTAGCTTGGGCGATAAACGTAGCTACTTGTAGAGGCGAAAGGTGGGGTGGTAGACCGCGGGACAGAAGGCGTGAGTGGCCTTGCAGGTCCGGGTAATAAGAACGACATATTGGGAAATCAAAAGGAGAGACAACACACGTCTCACTTACTCGGCGTCCGGTGTGACTCTGTCGACCGGCTGTTCTACAGTGGTCTGGACGGACTTATATCTTCCCATAATCTGAGTTTGTGACGTCTTAGTGTTTGTAGACTTGCATTCTGTTTGAACTGAAGCGTCTTTAGTTGCAGGTCGCATGGTCTGTGTCTGGATAGAGGTAGTGGAACTTGGAATGAGAGGTGTGGTCTGGCAAGATTTGTTGTTTGTCTTCTCAGGCTCAGTACGGTTTAGCTTAGCGGTCAAAGGCAGATAAGTTGATGCCACAGGTTACAAAACATACTCTGGTTGTTTGGGTATTCTTGGATTGGTTGGGCGACGTCGGGGGCGTTCAGCACTAAAATGAAAATATGATAATAGCAACCATTACGTAGAATGGCATCGGCAAGATGTTTGGTGGTGGTTACTACTTTCATGAAGTTGGTAGGTTGTCTGGTGGATTTTGAGAAGATACGATGCACGGCGTGTATCTCAGACTTTGGCTTTCGATGGCGTTTTTGATTTCGCTCAGGAAAGTAGAGAAAAGGCTTGTCGGGTTTTTTTTGTCGGAGAGCATCTGATGTTAATTTGAGTGTTCCACGGTTCGCAAAGGTATGAAAAGTCAGCAGGAGTTGACGGCTGGAGGAGAATACCTCCTCGGTGAAGGATCCGTGTTCTAGAGGGGTCTATGGAAGCACCAGGCTTAGCTTGGGCGATAAACGTAGCTATTTGTAGAGGCGAAAGGTGGGGTGGTAGACCGTCAACGACTACCAGCGGGACAGAAGGTGTGATTGGCACGGCAGGTCCGGGTAACGAGAACGTCATGCTGGCAGAGCAGAGAGAGAAAACACACGTCTTACTTGCTCGGCGTCAGGTGATGACAATCGTGTCCACGGTTTCATAACTTTAGACAACTTAATAGAAAAATGTGACCAATTACGACGTTGTGGCAACACATGACGTTGCAACTCCCATATATGGGACACTTGGCATTAATTGGTTAAGAGGGGAAAACATTTCATTTTGAAATTCATTCCTAATTATGTAACATCAATTTGGCCAGTGAGAGTCCGAACTGAATAAATCAAACTTCTGTTCACCTGTGTGACCAGTCGTAAAGCACGTCCGATATACACAAAGAGAACGAACAGAATCTAATGAATGAATGGTAGGGGAGAGTTACAAAATGTTTATTTTTATAATTTATATGACTTGTAAAATATTTGCATATGGGGGAAAAAATCGATTAGAAGTAAAGACATCTGCCCTCTTGTAATAATTTGAAATGGGCTATGTTATGTGTTTGCTTTAAAAGTGTAATTGTTTTTTTTTTAACGAATATATTAAAAGGATACGGACAGATGATATTACACACTGAAACTATTTTTATATTTCCTAATTAGGTTGAAGTAAGGATTATATTCCTGGCGTTTTTGTTTTGTTTTGTTGTGGTTATTCTATAAAATATTTAAGATCTTTGTGTTGAAACAAGGGTTGCTGTGATCATGATAAGACCAGTAAGAGCAACTTGTATTGTCGTCTGCATATTAATATTTACAATATGACTAATAATTAATGCATATATTTTGAGTATGAGAAGTCATAAGGGGATTGGTTATAAAAACATTGTAGTTTTTTAGTCAGTTACACTGGCTCAAATTGGCCCTTGTGATTGGTGCATCCTACAAAGAAATGAGTAAGGGCTTCATGTAGAAGACTTGAGGCTGTCAGGTTTTCAGCTGTGTGTGTGCTTTGTCAGAAGTAACAATTACAATTCTGTTAGTCAAATAGAAATGAATGACTTCCATGGGTGATGCTGATTGTATGCGTTTTTAAGTATTTTGATTCGTGAAAGCTCAACAGCCACATCAATCATGTCAAAGTAGTTATTACAATATCAAAAATTTGTAATTCATTAAATAAATGATTTTCTACCAAATTCTGTTCAAGTTTTATTTTTCTGTTATGAATTGTAGATGGAGCAGTTTAATGACAAAATTTAAACTTCCATTGTTAAAAGTAAGGCTGTGATTTTGAATGTAAAGTGTCTATTGTAGTCTGACAACAAGCCTGCACCAAAGTTCCGTATCTCGTGAGCTTGTTTCCAGACAGCAATCCTTCTTCATCACATGTGGATTCTCACCTGTTACAAAATGCTTACCACAGCCGAGCTACTTCCTCCTTGTTATCTTTCTTTATCCGTGGTTATTAAATAGAAAGTGTATCTTCCATCATGAAAACGGTAAGACCTCCGAAGGTCGTATTGTGTTCATATGTTAGACTATGGGAAAATTTTAATCCATTTAAAAACGTTTTGTGGAATGGCTGGTATGGGTGTTAACACTTTCACTAATAAAGTAGAGAACAACGTTTTGGACCTTCCTAAGTCATCTTCAGGTTAAGAAAGAGAGTTGTTCTCTACTTTATTAGTAAAAGTGTTAATACCCATACCAGCTGTTCTGAGATATAATTTTACTTTAAGTATGGGCTGGTGGGTGTTGGAATAGATGGTACCTAAATTAAAACGTGTCATTAAACAACTACATACTTCTGAATCAAGTTTATGCTCTTATACCCCAGTAACAAAATATGGTTACTTGTGCTTTAACGTAAAATATTCTAGTAACCAAATTATTCAACAAAAAACACAAAGAATTTATGAAGTCACTTTAACTTAAATTGGTACTTTAAAATGTAAAAATATAAAAAACAGCTAATTCGTTTTTAAATTCCTTCAACATATCACGGAGAATCAGCAACAAGTTTGCAGTCAAACTTTAAAAGGTACACAGACTATCTAAACAATTTGTCTGATATTTTTTTTAACAATAACTCCTTTTTACTGTTGTTAGTACCTTTAAGATACAAAAGTATGAGATATAAATATGCTCTAGTGTCAAAGTGAAGCATATAAACAGTATTATTTTGTATTTATGGCAAAGCTACTAAGGCTATCACTACTGACGAGGGAAAGTAGCCAGTAAGAAGCATTCACACAGCTTAAATGGTGTGAAATAATTCCTGCCATCACACAGAATTGAACTAGGCTTAGGCTACAAAAAAGCTTATATTTGACTGGTCCCTTACAAACAAAGAACAGTAAAGATGTTTTACTCGGATCTGGTTAACATCCTAACTTCTGCTAGTTTTAATCCCTTCGCTTGGATAATGTAGTTCATACATTTTATTGAAAGATATCCAAAAAACACCATTTAAATATTCCCCATTCTTGTTGTTTAAATTTTTTACATCAAAATTTATAATAATTCATGTACTTAAAAAACAAATTCACTTTAATTATAACTGTCTTTTTTACTTCTTCAAGCAATCTCTTCCAAAAGCAACTCCACCTTAAAATAATATCAGTATGATATATATATATATATATATCTTTCAACCACAATATGAATTTATTTACACATGGTAACTAAATATACCATTACCATAAATGAAAAAACAAAACCTCTCCTACAATTTGATAGTTGTTAGAAACTTAACAGATCCAGTCAGGTACTAGCAAAATTTGTAAAGTTAAATGATAATAAATAAATATATTCTATTACAACAAATAGAAATACTTAAACAGTAAAGACATTCTGCTTGCATTAAACCATTTTACTTGGAAATAAAAAGTTCCAAGAACATTTTGTTATCTCCAACTGATAAATTACTATCCAAGATATTCTACCTGATTCACAGGACATTTAGCAAGTCTTATAGAACTTTGAATTTAAAAAAAAGTCATCTCTAAACTTTAAATGTATCCAGTGTCTCTGTGTAACATTAAAGTGAAAGTCAACAGTGTATCTGTCAACCTTCTGGTTATTCAGGGATATCTGACCCACTTAAAATGGACGTTAATACCAATTACACTGCACAACAAAGTTTTTGCTTCTTGAACACTGTTGGGTGTTCTTTATAGATTTTTGGCTGCTGATCACGAAAATCACATCCAAACTTGCCAATCATGTACCATTTCATCGAAATCTTCAGTTTCACCAGGACATTGCTACAATGGAAAAATGATATCAGGGCAACTGGAATTCGTCAATGCTTGCTGACTACTGTTGGACACTGCACTGGACATCGAATACAAACGAAAATCAGGAGCAAAACACTTTTAATTATGTTGAACTTAATAGCGTATTAGAAACATAAACATAATTAAATACGTTATTGCTGGTACACAGTTAACTGTCTATTTCTCAGAGTTCCTATGTGATGAAGCAAAATTATATTTGTACATACCCACCAGGTACCTGTCACAATCAGCAAAACTTAAAAAAAAAAAAATTGTTGTGCAGTGTTACCATACCTGTCAAATTTCTAGATATCCAGGGATATTGGACCTGCCTAAAATGTACATTAATACCAATTTCTGTACCTGTCAACTTTCTGGATATCCAAAAATGAATTTCACAAGTTAACTATCTTAAGTATATAAACATATTGCTGTAAAGACAGCATGTGGAAATTAGTCTGACTAATATAGTGTATATAGGAACTTAATATATCATATTTTTTTATATTAACTATGTGTTAGTTAAGGCTGGTAAAACACCTGCTGTACCATCATAAACTTGCATTTCATAAGTTAGAACATATTGCTTCTGGTTCAGAATTCCTTTATAACAAAATACCACTGTACGTCTACATGTGTAAGACAGTACGATATACAACAGTTTGTACTGGATTCGGCTGTTGAATTAGGTTTCTCGGTCATTTATCTCAGTAGGAAAATACTTGTGCAGAGTAAGTGCCAAACATATAGCTTACTGCTGTATCACACACACATAAAGAAACATCTGTTCAGCAGGAAGGATGGAATGACTAGCAATGTTGAAAATTATAATTAACTCTTTAGAATTTAGTGGGTTCAGCACAAGACAGCAGCCGGAAGTTTGAGTTGATTTCCGAGACCTAACACTCCCCGTTGACGAGTGCCTATGAGTAACCTGTAATAATTTTCAAAAGATTTTTGTTAGTAATATGTCAAGAGCGTGACCATCAGTATATTTAAATTTAAACTATGCCCAACAGTTTAATTCAGTGTAGAAAAGACTTCTTTGAGGTAACAAAACATGCACACTGATAAAACTTAACTACCTTTCCAAAATGCACAAATGTTTGTTTCAAATTTTGTACAAAGTTACCTGATGGGCACATGAGTTAGCCTTCCCTAACTTAGCAACAAAAAACTAGAGGAAAGGCAGCCAGCCATCACTGCCCACTGCCATCTCTTGGGCTACTCTTTTACCAAAGAATAGTGGGATTGACCATCACATTATAACACCTCCACGGCCAAAAGGGCAAGCGTGTTTGGTAGAACAGGATTTGAACATGTGACTCTCAGATTATGTGTCAAGTTCCCTAATTGTATGGCCACACATGATGAATAGGGAGTCAATGATAAAAAAAAAGAAACTGGGATGTAGGCCAAGACAAGTTCTGAACTCAGCAAAACATGCATAAGAAGGAAAAAGATGTAACAAAGTTAAGAGCATACTATATATATAAAATATGTAATTATCAAACACAACTGGATAATCTTTGGCTCATTTAAAAATGTCTTTATTTGGATGTTAAAACCTAAGACGTTTCACTCTTGCACCTGGTCCATGTCGAACTGAATCATCTGGAACGCTGTCACATAAGTAGTACATTATTGAATTTGTACCAGTTTGTTTATGGTAGTTATGAAAGAAGAAATAAATAAATAATTCAGGTATATTAAGCTCTTTCAGATTAGCAGAGGTAACCCTTTATTTTATCTTGTAGTGAAAAATTGACCAAAATTGTCTGGAACTTAGAGAGAACTTATTTACCAGTATGTAGATCGAGTTAAAAAATAATATTTTATTTACCTTTGCTAGCATCTTTTATGTTGTGAAAATCCCAAAATTATTTCCTTACAATAATAAAGATGAAAATGGTTGATAAGACACAAATTTTTTTGAATGTGAAAAATATTTTTATGCTCATGATGACTCACAGTCTGAGCAATATCTTATTTATACCTAGACAAGGACTTATAACAATAAATTGAATTTGCTACGTCACACCAATGTGCAATAACCAATGGTCGTGCCAAACCTGTACTCTTACCTGTGTTCATCTGCAGTAACGTCAAGAGAAGTTACACTTCCACTCCCCATCAATAAGCAAAAATCATGACACCCTAAGCACACAAAAACAACACGAGTTTAGGAAAGCAAAATGAAACCAAGCATTTCAATACATTTCCAACAGATCAAGTCTACTTAAGTGTTTACAAAGGAAGATCTTTATAAATAACAGAGGCTGAACATATGTAGAAATGTAATTTATTACCGATCCATCTATTATATGATGAATAAGCTAAAAGCTATTATTTTTTAGACCTTTAGACATATTAAACTCCATTCACTTACACCAGTCACAAACTGGATAAAGTATCTGGTGTTTGAATAACCAAAATTTATCTCAAGAAAAAAAAAACCAAAACAACTCAGGTGTAAAAACAATGTTAAAATTACTCACAGAAAAACTGATCCAAATAGATGGAAAACTGTAGAAACTTTGCTAAATAAAACCTTAATGTATAGAGTCTTCTCTCTGCTTCTACTTAATTAAAGATGGAAGAAAATTTTTTGATTACTGTTAACTACTTATCAACCTTAAAAAAACACAAGTTCATGATGACCCAGACCTTAAAACATCATTAACTAATTATTAAAACACATTCCAACAGCAAAGATGTTTTATTACTTGTTCTTCAAGACAATTCCAGTTGATACAGTTTGATTTGTATTTCTAAGCATTACATTTCCTTTTTTTTAGTTAAAAAAAATTACATGGAGTTATTACATGACGATATCCTCTACTACCAAGTCAAAAGAAATAAACTAGAACAGTTGAGGGTCCCAATATTTTTCATACAAATGTCTTTAAACTGTTTTATATCTGTGGGGTCCACACTCTGTAACACAGAGATCTTGGGATCTTGCCTGTTACAGCACTCAAGGGAATATAATTGGATAAAATCACACACTTTCTAAGTAAAATGCACAGAAGTCTAGCAATAATTAATGGAATTGGTGTGATATTGAAGATACATTTTGTGATTTGGACATTACTAACAGCATTTTAATCAACAACCGTGAGCCCACAAACAATTTGAGACAGTTTTAAAAAATGTTTCAAAAACGTATTCAAACCTCAAAGGACATTTTTATGTAAAATAGAAAGACAAATCAATGGGTAAACGGATGAAAATTGGGATAAACCTTTCTTTCCATACAAGGTATCCAAGACATTTTTATGTACTAGTATTACATTGATGATATACATTGTAACATTAGTGTATAATTCTATGATTTCACCAACTTCATTTTTTATTCTAATTATTATTATTTCTTTGTTAAAGGAACCAAAGAAATAAAACATATTTAATGAACAAACATACCTATTTTGTCTTTGTTCCACAAACAGATCATCCCATCTTTAGAACCTGAAACAAAATGGCTGCTTTTGATAGCTCAGGTTTTAATGGTAGAAATGTTGCTGCCATTACAGCCTGCTCATGTTGTCTAAACTCCTCAAGGAGACGACGTTCACGAAGATCCCACAACTAACACGAGAGGAATATCCAATCTGTGATGTACACTTGGATGTTTATAGTACAGTAAATTACAATAAGATATAAAAATAGCATTATATATTATGATATTTAAAATCCACTTCTTAAACCTGTTCTTTGTTCCATAAATGGAAATGATTGTTGCTGAAAACGCGTGGAAAAAGAAAATATTTAAAGCACTTAAAACAGTTGATGATTCCTTGTCTCTGTACCCTTAAGACATGACCATAAAGAAAGAAGTCATATTCATTGCTAAAACAGAACTAAACCTGTTCAAGGTTTTTTTTTTAAAGAAACACATACATCTATAAATATAGACTATAAAGTACTAATATTAAAGATTATATATATATATATATATTGTAATAATATTTGAACTGTAAAATTTACTTTATAAAACCTTGTACACCCAACATTAAAAACAAACTTCTGACTTTGTTTGGAGAGATTTGGCTACTACCAATTAACCAAATGGTACTTGTTTAATGTTTTGTCCTCAGAACTGTAAAAGATTTGATATCTATTGTGATACTAAGTGAAATATACTGATAACACTGGTAATGATTTTATTTCTCGAGGCCAATACATATTTCCTGTGCATTAGAATAGCAGCATTTCATGCACTTTGATCTCTTGTGACGAGAACTTGTCAAGTTTTTGTTAGTAGTTTGAGAGATATTCAATATCATGATGCCTTAAATGTTTTAACTAGCTGTCAGCGTTATTTCTTTCACATAATGGAACAAGTAGAAAACAAATTTTTGCATCTCAAATGATATTTTAGAATTAACAAAGAAAAACTTGGATTCAACACTGCCAGAAAGTAGAACTTGAACCTTATGCAGCACCACAGGTGCACACACAAGTTAGGATTTACAATTTAATAGGAGTTATTCTTGTTGTACACAATACAATAAAACAAATAATTTATTACAAAACAAAATTTGTGGGAAGGAAGAATTTAGGTTTGAAAACCTTTCAAGTCTCAGAAATAATTTCTGGGGTCAGGTTAGTATCTTATTATGTCAGTATAACTTACGTACAGAAATTCTAGAATGACACAAAAATCAAAATCTGAAAGTCCACTTGTCTTAGGCCTAACATTAGCTAAGCCTTTATTAAGTACATCCTATATACCACGAAGAGATAAATACTGCAACTTGTGTACACTTTTTGCCTTAGTTTAGTTAAGGCTAAACTTTACTGTTCTTAATACTGTCAATAAATAAACTCATAGTTTTATTTTACGACGTAATATTAGGTGTCTTTAAAATCTTTGATAAGTTTTTAATATTTGTAGAATGGATGACAACTGCCTGTTGTGGAGACACAAGCATAGAGGACGATAGTTTGAAAGTCTTCCGCCTTTCGTTTTCAGGTTAGTGACTGACCTGAAGATGAAAGGTGGAAGACTTTAAAACTTAAGTCTGTAAACTTACTGCTGTCCACTGAGAGCAGTTTATAATAATAATTCAAATATTTATATTATCAAACTGATATTATAATTGTCCTCTTTACACACATAAAAAATGAAGGGACTTAAAAAATAAAAAAGCAGTTTATTAAGTAGTATTTCTGTGCGTGCACTGTGACTTCACAACCTTCGAAGAAAATCCAGCTTGTAGTTATACAGAAGTTGCTGTCGCTACTAACGGAACACGAGGACTGGATATGCATTTTTTTGCCAAGAATGCTGCATAGTTCTAGTGTCCTACTGTCCCACATGCTTAACATGAAAAATAAATAAAATGCAGCTACAGTCACAAAAATCATTTGCTTGGAATAGAGACCCCATAATTCTGTCTTAAATGGTTTTAAGAATTCATTTCTTGAGGAAAAGTAATAGATTATCTACAAGAAAATTTATTTATTTTAAAAGAAGATTCTTCAAAGAGGGTAGTTCAAACATTGCTTTCTCTGCATTTTAAATCATGTATGTTTGGGTAATATTTGATTTGCGACATCAAAATTTATGAATGCTTTGTCAATCTATTTTCCTTGCTTTTGTATCATAGGCTCACACATTAAAAAACTGAAACACATTTAACAACTCCGTATATTGCACTGTGGTAACTAGCTCTTAAACCCTGCACTTTGTATTAATCCAAAAAGTTAAAGATGGAAGAGAATACAAAATGCCAGTTGTATATATGTATGTATCACAAAACAGCATTGCTTTAAAACCAACAAACCTTATCTTTAGACCTGAAACTATAACTTTACATTGTTTCTCATGCTTTCAGCTAACTTACGGTAACAGACAAACTCATTAAATACATATAAAATAATAGCACTTGTAAATTTTTTTTACTTTATTAAATGAAACTACACAAAATTATCTTTTGAGAAAAATTTCTCACTCATTTGACCATATGAATAGGAGAGTAAACTTAGTAGTTTATCAAAACCAAAATAAAGAATTCATCATGAAATTTTAAGGCAAATACAAAAAGTATTCAAAAACAAACTCATAGAGAGATCACGAAGTAAACCCCTTTATAGGCACTTTAATGTAATGTTACAGTATCTTACTTACTGATTATCAAATATTTTTCCCCTGAACAAACAACCATTACTGTTTCCCTGAAGTTAGATCAAGTACAAAATGTTCATTACAAATAAAGTACCACTGGAGTACAAAATTTAACATGAAGTACCAGTTATAATGTTGTCATCACTCAGGAAAAGCATAATTTTTATAGTCTTCAATTTTGTTTGTTTACATAACTATTAAGTGTGGTTACTAATCATAAGTTTATTAATTACACATTCATCATACAATAATTTTTCACAAAATGTATCAAAATTAAAAGCTGGAATGCTTCTTGAAGACAACAGCAACTTAAAATATAGTTGAAACTGATTAAACTTTGTAGAATGGATGGCAACAACCTGTTGTGGAGAGACAAGCATAGAGGATGACGTTTTGAAAGTCTTCAAGACTTGAACATGAAAGACGGAAGATTTTCAAAACGTGATTCTCTACACTTGTGTCTCCACAACAGGTAGTTACCATCCATTCTACAAAGTTTCATAGTGAATACTCTGCCTAAACAATCTATCAAAGAATAGTTGAAACTATTGCTTTAATAAAATTATACAGTATGATAGTTTTATTTAATCTAAACTGGGAACAAGGTTTGAAAGAATACAATAGAGAGATAAATACAGCTGGACACACAATGCATGCATGCTTTTGTAGTCTTACCGTACTGACTTGTCTTCACTTGTTTGGATAACACAGTTGTTTTTAGGAGCCCACTGCATGTCTGTAACCTACATAAGATCACAAGTACCTGATCAGTCACCAGGGTCACGTAACACAAGTTATCTTTCGGTAAATACATTCAATATGTGAGACACAGTCAGGTAGACAAAATCATAAAAATAATACAATGGCAAGGTGTCTTAAACTTGAATGTTTCCTGATGCGAAAGACAAGCTAAATGACTAGGTCAAGGACCCCTAGGTTCAGACAAACCTGGCACCGATTTAGAAAGTTTTACTAACGAGGGGGAAATCAGACAGTAGCAGCTACCACCTACACCATTATTCTTAATCATACAGCAAAATCAACAATCACTTTCATAATGCACTACAGCTAAAACAGTAGAGCATGTTCAGTAGCACATGCAAATTTGAATAACGTAACTTCCAATCTGCATGCTAGCCACTAAAAACAAATCAAAGAGAAGGTTACAAAATCAAAAAGATTCCCATATTTTTGTTTCTGGAAGATATTTCAAATTAAGCATTTTCGTCAGATCGTAAAGCTCAGAACAAACACTCTGTACCAATTCATCAGATCGTAAAGCTCAGAACAAACACTCTGTACCAATTCATCAGATCGTGAAGCTCAGAACAAACACTGTACCAATTCACCAGATCGTAAAGCTCAGAACAAACACTCTGTACCAAGCTTCACAATCTGACGAAGATTGGAACGTCCTCTTTTCCAAAGACGTACAAAACTCCGTAATTTTATAACCTATTCCATAATTTCTGTGCCTTTGTCAGCTATGTGGTTAATCATATTTGCTTTGCTGTTCCAAATTTTATGACCTGATGAAGAGTGCTGGTTCGAAATGCCATCTTTCAAAGATGTATATATATAAAATTTGACAAATATTTAGCCTATTCTTTCATTTCTGTGCCTTTTTCAACTGTATGGATAACCACATTTACTTTACATTAGATGTTCTATCAGCTTATAAGTGATATATAGGATTATATATATAATCATTCAGCAAATGAATAACCAAATACTTAGAATGATGAGATAGAGAAACAAGTAAAAATAGTTCTAAGAAATTTTTCTTCTCAACAGCTACAGTTTTTAACAGGAAGTTATCAAACTGTTTACTATCAAAGCTGAAATAAAACACATACAGATATTTAGTTTCTTGTTCTACAATGAACTGATGTCACAACACGAATTTCTTAGTATAAACACTAAAACTGAAGTGTCTCTTTCAAAAACTAGTTTTAAACAGTTTTGAATTTGTTTGTTTTTTTTCCTCTAACATTTCTAACCATTATTAAAAAAAAGAAAACAATTCAGGAAAAATAACTCAATTGTATAAACCCAAAAGTATTTAGAGTCAGTTATGATCTTTGTTGTCAGTAGATTTCGTGCAGAGCTATTTCGGAACTACCTGCATTAGTCAACACCCGCTGCTAGCCCTTGATTCACATTGTGAAGAGTGGCATTAACTGTCACATTGTAATGCCCTCATGAATATAAAAGGGAAGAAATTTTTTTCCATTGACGTTTAAGTCCACTACCAAAGGGTGCAAGTTGAACACTAAGCCACGTTGAACGCATTAACCACCAAGCCATGTTAAGCCAGTTCAAGTTTTGTCAATGCCAGATGTCATTAGCTTCTTCCAACACACACACACACTCCAAAAAATGAATGTATTTATTTATGCCTTTCAAAACCTTAGTCCAAAATGTATTGTTGTTGTTGTTGTTTTACAATGAAGTAAATGAATTGTAATGACACACATACAACAACGAATTTGTGTCGAACTGTGTTGGAATAAACATCTTGCGAAGCATGATCAGTATGGTTTTAGGTTAATACAAGAGGCCATTACAATATGAAGTAATGTTGAAAGAGAAATGTGAAATTTCACATTAAAAAACACCCAAATAGTGCTATAGAGAATAACTGCTAACCTGCACAGATAACACAAAAGTGGTAGTTTGTAATGACAAGAAACCCACTTGAAGTAAAAATGTGTCTCAGGGCAGCTGGTGTGGGTACTGACACTTACTAATAAGGCAGAGAACAACGTTTCGACCTGAAGATGACCTAAGAAGGTCGAAACGTTGCTCTCTGCTTTAATAGTAACTGTTAATACTCATACAAGCTGCCCTGAGACACAGAAGTGGTAGCTTGAATCATAACAAATATTTATGTCATATATTCCTCTCTTATGTTCAGGATTCTAAAGAATTGGAAGTTATCTAGTATTTATATGATTAAATTGATTCACATCCTTTTGTTATATTGAGAACTGGTTACAAAGAATAGGTTTGTTTTTAAATTTTGCAAAAGTTACATAAGAACCATCTGCACTAGCCATCCTTAATTTAGCAGTGCAAGACTAGAGGGAAGGCAGTTTGTCATCACCATCCACTGGC